>NW_027039982.1:0-25000 GCF_034236695.1 Oncorhynchus nerka
AACCTGACAGTAATACTTGATATGACAACTGGTGGTTACTGATGATTGAACTGATAAAACAGTAACGCAGATATCTAACACCTTGTGTTCTAATTTATATATTGTGTTTTATAACGTATAATCTATGGCAACTATCTCCTTTTTCTGAGGTAGAAACATCCCCATAAATGTCCATGCATCTTATAAATCCGTAGACAGTCCGTGTCGATCTCCCATATATAGCTGCCTGATAGCCACTCTGGGAATAGCCTACTGTACCCCGTGTCCATCTCCCATATATAGCTGCCTGATAGCCACTCTGGGAATAGCCTACTGTACCCCGTGTCCATCTCCCATATATAGCTGCCTGATAGCCACTCTGGGAATAGCCTACTGTACCACAGCCTCTTCCAGCCGATCCCAGACACCCAATCAGCACGGAGGTCATGGGAAGTATCTTGTCGGAGGATTTAAATTACGTCCAGCTGAAGGAACAGTATGGTGAAGTTCCATGTGGACATTGTGTATGTCTAACCAACTCCTCAGAGAGAGGTAGAGAGAGGGGGAGAGAGGTAGAGAGAGGTGGAGAGAGAGGGAGAGAGGGGGAGAGAGGTAGAGAGAGGGGGAGAGAGGGGGAGAGAGGTGGAGAGAGAGGTAGAGAGAGGGGGAGAGAGGTAGAGAGAGGGGGAGAGAGTAACATCCTCTCTAGTCTATCTGGGCCTGGGGTCTGGATCTGGTGTCTGGATCTGGGCCTGGGGTCTGGATCTGGTGTCTGGATCTGGGCCTGGGGTCTGGACCTGGTGTCTGGATCTGGGGTCTGGACCTGGTGTCTGGATCTGGGCCTGGGGTCTGGACCTGGGGTCTGGACCTGGACCTGGGATCTGGGGTCTGGACCTGGGGTCTGGGATCTGGGGTCTGGACCTGGGATCTGGACCTGGGATCTGGGGTCTGGACCTGGTGTCTGGGGTCTGGACCTGGGATATGGGGCCTGGGACCTGGGGTCTGGACCTGGGATATGGGGCCTGGGACCTGGGATCTGGGGTCTGGACCTGGGGTCTGGACCTGGGATCTGGACCTGGGGTCTGGGATCTGGGGTCTGGACCTGGGGTCTGGACCTGGTGTCTGGATCTGGGGTCTGGACCTGGGATCTGGACCTGGGGTCTAGGGTCTGGACCTGGTGTTTGGACCTAGGGTCTGGACCTGGGATCTGGAGTCTGGATCTGGGGTCTGGATCTGGGGTCTGTGCGACAAAACTGCACATTTCAAAGTGGCTTTCCACCTGTCAGGTGGATAGATTATCTTGGCGAAGGAGAAATGCTCCCCAACAGGGATATAAAAACACATTTGTGCACAAAATTACAGAGAAATACGCTTTTTTTTTTGCACATATGGAGAATATCTGGACATTTTTATTTTATTTCACTTTACATGTTGCATTGACATGTTCAGTGTAGATAAATATTGATAATATATATAAACACAAGAGATAATCCTACAAATGTCCAGTTGTACAGTAGTCTACTGTACGGAAGCCATATGCCCCCCTAATCCCTGTGTAGTGCACTGCTTTTGATCAGGGTCCAGTGTACTACATAGGGAATAGGGGGCCATTTAGGGATGCACACTATGTGAGCCACATGGCTGGTGGTTAAATCTGGGATTAATACTCATTTAATTATTAAAACGTTCCCCTGTGTGTGTAGACTACACAGGACCGAGATGACATCACAGCCACCTTGGTTGACAGTCTGTGACGGCAGCCGTGTCTGGGCAGGTGTCTTCATTCCGTTTCCCCCAAACAGCACGCTAATCCCTATGTAGCGCACTGATTTTGACCAGGATCCATAGGGAATAGGGTGTCATTTAGGACGTGCAGCCTTAAAATCAGAGAAACAGATATACACTACAGTAGACTACTGTACATGATCAAATATTGCAGGTCGGAAAATTATAAAAAACCTCTGTTCATCTGTTGTTCTCTTCCCACCCAACAAAGTGAGAGAGGATTAACCCCCTAAACATTGGGCTAAACGCCTCCACAACCACCTTATCCTGCCTGATATCTTTGCGTGAAGTTAATACATTAGCTTCCATGCAATGCAGTCATCTAAACAGTAGTGGAATTCATATATTTTAAAAAGACATGAATTTACAATGGAAACACACACAAAACAGACATGCAATTTTCTTTTACATGTTTAAATACTTTTATTAATTTCTACATCATCTCCGGTAATTGATCAAGTTAAAATATTGCCTTTTTAAATTCAACAGAGAATATTTGAATGAACAGTATAATCGTCCTTGCAGACAAGAGAGAGAAAGAGAAGTGTGACAGAACAGAACACAACCGGGTTGTGTAGCAACAGAGGCTTCCAGAATGGAGTGAACGGAACTCTCACCAACAGAATTCTAATTCTCTCCATAGAACCAGAGTTCTGATTCTATCATAGCCTCACCGATGATCAATGAAAACCTCCCGGGGAAGAAGAATCCCACATCACATGTGCTTCTGTTCAGACCATGTAGGACAAGGCTGGCCAACCCTGGTCCCCTGTTCCAGCCCAGCACTAACACACATGCTTTTATGGTTATCACAATCATCAAGACCTTAGTTAGCTGAATGATGTGTGTTAAAAACCTGCGCACACACACACACACACACTGCAGCCCTTCTAGACCAGGGTTAGCGACCACTGAAGACACTGAACTTAGGTCAGTTTAGCTTTTAACCTAAAAAAATGGATTTTAAAGAGAGCTGTGCTAAACATCGACCTCTGGGCCCATATCTTAACTAGAGACAAACTGAATGAGTTTTATCTGGGTCTATATCTTAACAACTAGAGACAGACTGAATGAGTTTTATCTGGGTCTATATATTAACAACTAGAGACAGACTGAATGAGTTTTATCTGGGTCTATATCTTAACAACTAGAGACAGACTGAATGAGTTTTATCTGGGTCTATATATTAACAACTAGAGACAGACTGAATGAGTTTTATCTGGGTCTATATCTTAACAACTAGAGACAGACTGAATGAGTTTTATCTGGGTCTATATCTTAACAACTAGAGACAGACTGAATGAGTTTTATCTGTGCACTACTTTGGACTACGGGCCGTTCTGGCTGGGATAAGGATGGCTAACTCTACTGATGACCAAGGGCCCGGTCTTTCTGAGTGTATCCTGCAATAGCACCCTATTCCCTATGCAGTGCACTACGACCCTATGGACCCCTGTCAAAAGAAGTGCACTACGACCCTATGGACCCCTGTCAAAAGAAGTGCACTACGACCCTATGGACCCCTGTCAAAAGAAGTGCACTACGACCCTATGGACCCCTGTCAAAAGAAGTGCATTACGGCCCTATGGACCCCTGTCAAAAGAAGTGCACTACGACCCTATGGACCCCTGTCAAAAGAAGTGCACTACGACCCTATGGACCCCTGTCAAAAGAAGTGCACTACAACCCTATGGACCCCTGTCAAAAGAAGTGCACTACAACCCTATGGACCCCTGTCAAAAGAAGTGCACCACAACCCTATGGACCCCTGTCAAAAGAAGTGCACTACGACCCTATGGACCCCTGTCAAAAGAAGTGCACTACAACCCTATGGACCCCTGTCAAAAGAAGTGCACTACGACCCTATGGACCCCTGTCAAAAGAAGTGCACTACAACCCTATGGACCCCTGTCAAAGAAGTGCACTACAACCCTATGGACCCCTGTCAAAAGAAGTGCACTACAACCCTATGGACCCCTGTCAAAAGAAGTGCACTACAACCCTATGGACCCCTGTCAAAAGAAGTGCACTACGACCCTATGGACCCCTGTCAAAAGAAGTGCACTACAACCCTATGGACCCCTGTCAAAAGAAGTGCACTACATAGGGAATAGGGATCCATTTTAAAGCTCTGATTTAAAAAAAAAAACAGCCACAACTGAAGGACTAATTCCCCAACCTGTTGATGTGTCAAAGATTGCCGTTGGTCGCTATGGTTACAAGGTTCCCCTTTGGATGGTCTGTGTTGCTCCTCATCCTCTATCGTCGGGCCCCGGGCGACAGTTACCATAGAAACGCGTCCTCTATCGCCGGGCCCCCGGGCGACAGTTACCATAGAAACGCGTCCTCTATCGTCGGGCGACAGTTACCATAGAAATACATCGAAACGAAATCAACCAAATCGATCGAATCAACGATTTGACTGATCTAACTAACAGCTAGGAAAGAAGAGGCCATGCATCAGTTTAAACACACAGTAGGACATTATTGAGTCTGTCAGGGTCAGTGCATCAGAAACAATGTGAAGGAGGTCAGTGTGAAGGAGGTCAGTGCATCAGAAACAATGTGAAGGAGGTCAGTGCATCAGAAACAATGTGAAGGAGGTCAGTGCATCAGAAACAATGTGAAGGAGGTCAGTGTATCAGAAACAATGTGAAGGAGGTCAGTGTGAAGGAGGTCAGTGTATCAGAAACAATGTGAAGGAGGTCAGTATATCAGAAACAAGTTGAAGGAGGTCAGTGTATCAGAAACAATGTGAAGGAGGTCAGTGTGAAGGAGGTCAGTGTATCAGAAACAATGTGAAGGAGGTCAGTGTATCAGAAACAAGGTGAAGGAGGTCAGTGTATCAGAAACAAGGTGAAGGAGGTCAGTGTATCAGAAACATTGTGAAGGAGGTCAGTGCATCAGAAACAATGTGAAGGAGGTCAGTGTGAAGGAGCTCAGTGTGAAGGAGGTCAGTGTGAAGGAGGTCAGTGTATCAGAAACAATGTGAAGGAGGTCAGTGTGAAGGAGGTCAGTGTATCAGAAACAATGTGAAGGAGGTCAGTGCATCAGAAACAATGTGAAGGAGGTCAGTGTATCAGAAACAATGTGAAGGAGGTCAGTGCATCAGAAACAATGTGAAGGAGGTCAGTGTATCAGAAACAATGTGAAGGAGGTCAGTGTATCAGAAACAATGTGAAGGAGGTCAGTGTATCAGAAACAATGTGAAGGAGGTCAGTGTATCAGAAACAAGGTGAAGGAGGTCAGTGTGAAGGAGGTCAGTGTATCAGAAACAATGTGAAGGAGGTCAGTGTATCAGAAACAAGGTGAAGGAGGTCAGTGTGAAGGAGGTCAGTGTATCAGAAACAATGTGAAGGAGGTCAGTGTATCAGAAACAAGGTGAAGGAGGTCAGTGTATCAGAAACAAGGTGAAGGAGGTCAGTGTATCAGAAACAATGTGAAGGAGGTCAGTGTATCAGAAACAATGTGAAGGAGGTCAGTGTGAAGGAGGTCAGTGTATCAGAAACAAGGTGAAGGAGGTCAGTGTGAAGGAGGTCAGTGTATCAGAAACAAGGTGAAGGAGGTCAGTGTATCAGAAACAATGTGAAGGAGGTCAGTGTATCAGAAACAATGTGAAGGGGGTCAGTGTATCAGAAACAATGTGAAGGAGGTCAGTGCATCAGAAACAAGGTGAAGGAGGTCAGTGTATCAGAAACAATGTGAAGGAGGTCAGTGTATCAGAAACAATGTGAAGGAGGTCAGTGTATCAGAAACAATGTGAAGGAGGTCAGTGTGAAGGAGGTCAGTGTATCAGAAACAATGTGAAGGAGGTCAGTACATCAGAAACAATGTGAAGGAGGTCAGTGTGAAGGAGGTCAGTGCATCAGAAACAATGTGAAGGAGGTCAGTGTATCAGAAACAATGTGAAGGAGGTCAGTGCATCAGAAACAAGGTGAAGGAGGTCAGTGTATCAGAAACAATGTGAAGGAGGTCAGTGTATCAGAAACAATGTGAAGGAGGTCAGTGTATCAGAAACAATGTGAAGGAGGTCAGTGTATCAGAAACAAGGTGAAGGAGGTCAGTGTATCAGAAACAATGTGAAGGAGGTCAGTGTGAAGGAGGTCAGTGTATCAGAAACAATGTGAAGGAGGTCAGTGCATCAGAAACAATGTGAAGGAGGTCAGTGCATCAGAAACAATGTGAAGGAGGTCAGTGTATCAGAAACAAGGTGAAGGAGGTCAGTGTATCAGAAACAAGGTGAAGGAGGTCAGTGTATCAGAAACAAGGTGAAGGAGGTCAGTGTATCAGAAACATTGTGAAGGAGGTCAGTGCATCAGAAACAATGTGAAGGAGGTCAGTGTGAAGGCGGTCAGTGTATCAGAAACAATGTGAAGGAGGTCAGTGGACCAACCTGTCGGGGATCTTAAAGGTCAATAAAATGGCCACCTTATGCTTCTGGCCTGCGGACGTTTCAACAGCAAAGCATGCAGCGCAGTGTGTGTGTGGTGTGTGTGTAAGACACTGAGACACAATTAAAAAAACAACCACCCGTCAGTCATCTCAATGTCCCATTACAGTTTCTTCATCCCTCATCATGTCTCTTTTACAGTAGTTCTCATTCATTCACCATCCTCATGTCTCTTTTACAGTAGTTCTCATTCAGTCACCATCCCCATGTCTCTTTTACAGTAGTTCTCATTCATTCATCCTCATGTCTCTTTTACAGTAGTTCTCATTCATTCATCCTCATGTCTCTTTTACAGTAGTTCTCATTCACCATCCTCATGTCTCTTTTACAGTAGTTCTCATTCACCATCCTCATGTCTCTTTTACAGTAGTTCTCATTCATTCACCATCCCCATGTCTCTTTTACAGTAGTTCTCATTCATTCACCATCCCCATGTCTCTTTTACAGTAGTTCTCATTCATTCATCCTCATGTCTCTTTTACAGTAGTTCTCATTCATTCACCATCCTCATGTCTCTTTTACAGTAGTTCTCATTCATTCACCATCCCCATGTCTCTTTTACAGTAGTTCTCATTCATTCACCATCCTCATGTCTCTTTTACAGTAGTTCTCATTCATTCACCATCCTCATGTCTCTTTTACAGTAGTTCTCATTCATTCACCATCCTCATGTCTCTTTTACAGTAGTTCTCATTCATTCACCATCCTCATGTCTCTTTTACAGTAGTTCTCATTCATTCACCATCCTCATGTCTCTTTTACAGTAGTTCTCATTCATTCACCATCATCATGTCTCTTTTACAGTAGTTCTCATTCATTCACCATCCTCATGTCTCTTTTACAGTAGTTCTCATTCATTCACCATCCTCATGTCTCTTTTACAGTAGTTCTCATTCATTCACCATCCTCATGTCTCTTTTACAGTAGTTCTCATTCATTCACCATCCTCATGTCTCTTTTACAGTAGTTCTCATTCATTCACCATCCTCATGTCTCTTTTACAGTAGTTCTCATTCATTCACCATCCTCATGTCTCTTTTACAGTAGTTCTCATTCATTCACCATCCTCATGTCTCTTTTACAGTAGTTCTCATTCATTCACCATCCTCATGTCTCTTTTACAGTAGTTCTCATTCATTCACCATCCCCATGTCTCTTTTACAGTAGTTCTCATTCATTCACCATCCCCATGTCTCTTTTACAGTAGTTCTCATTCATTCACCATCCCCATGTCTCTTTTACAGTAGTTCTCATTCATTCACCATCCCCATGTCTCTTTTACAGTAGTTCTCATTCATTCACCATCCTCATGTCTCTTTTACAGTAGTTCTCATTCATTCACCATCCTCATGTCTCTTTTACAGTAGTTCTCATTCATTCACCATCCTCATGTCTCTTTTACAGTAGTTCTCATTCATTCACCATCCTCATGTCTCTTTTACAGTAGTTCTCATTCATTCACCATCATCATGTCTCTTTTACAGTAGTTCTCATTCATTCACCATCCCCATGTCTCTTTTACAGTAGTTCTCATTCATTCACCATCATCATGTCTCTTTTACAGTAGTTCTCATTCATTCACCATCCCCATGTCTCTTTTACAGTAGTTCTCATTCATTCACCATCCCCATGTCTCTTTTACAGTAGTTCTCATTCATTCACCATCCCCATGTCTCTTTTACAGTAGTTCTCATTCATTCACCATCCCCATGTCTCTTTTACAGTAGTTCTCATTCATTCACCATCCTCATGTCTCTTTTACAGTAGTTCTCATTCATTCATCCTCATGTCTCTTTTACAGTAGTTCTCATTCATTCACCATCCTCATGTCTCTTTTACAGTAGTTCTCATTCATTCACCATCCTCATGTCTCTTTTACAGTAGTTCTCATTCATTCACCATCATCATGTCTCTTTTACAGTAGTTCTCATTCATTCACCATCATCATGTCTCTTTTACAGTAGTTCTCATTCATTCACCATCCTCATGTCTCTTTTACAGTAGTTCTCATTCATTCACCCTCATGTCTCTTTTACAGTAGTTCTCATTCATTCACCATCATCATGTCTCTTTTACAGTAGTTCTCATTCATTCACCATCCCCATGTCTCTTTTACAGTAGTTCTCATTCATTCACCATCCTCATGTCTCTTTTACAGTAGTTCTCATTCATTCACCATCCTCATGTCTCTTTTACAGTAGTTCTCATTCATTCACCATCATCATGTCTCTTTTACAGTAGTTCTCATTCATTCACCATCCTCATGTCTCTTTTACAGTAGTTCTCATTCATTCACCATCCCCATGTCTCTTTTACAGTAGTTCTCATTCATTCACCATCCTCATGTCTCTTTTACAGTAGTTCTCATTCATTCACCATCCTCATGTCTCTTTTACAGTAGTTCTCATTCATTCACCATCCTCATGTCTCTTTTACAGTAGTTCTCATTCATTCACCATCCCCATGTCTCTTTTACAGTAGTTCTCATTCATTCACCATCCTCATGTCTCTTTTACAGTAGTTCTCATTCATTCACCATCCCCATGTCTCTTTTACAGTAGTTCTCATTCATTCACCATCCTCATGTCTCTTTTACAGTAGTTCTCATTCATTCACCATCCTCATGTCTCTTTTACAGTAGTTCTCATTCATTCACCATCCCCATGTCTCTTTTACAGTAGTTCTCATTCATTCACCATCCTCATGTCTCTTTTACAGTAGTTCTCATTCATTCACCATCCCCATGTCTCTTTTACAGTAGTTCTCATTCATTCACCATCCCCATGTCTCTTTTACAGTAGTTCTCATTCATTCACCATCCTCATGTCTCTTTTACAGTAGTTCTCATTCATTCACCATCCCCATGTCTCTTTTACAGTAGTTCTCATTCATTCACCATCCTCATGTCTCTTTTACAGTAGTTCTCATTCATTCACCATCCCCATGTCTCTTTTACAGTAGTTCTCATTCATTCACCATCCTCATGTCTCTTTTACAGTAGTTCTCATTCATTCACCATCCCCATGTCTCTTTTACAGTAGTTCTCATTCATTCACCATCCCCATGTCTCTTTTACAGTAGTTCTCATTCATTCACCATCCCCATGTCTCTTTTACAGTAGTTCTCATTCATTCACCATCCTCATGTCTCTTTTACAGTAGTTCTCATTCATTCACCATCCTCATGTCTCTTTTACAGTAGTTCTCATTCATTCACCATCCTCATGTCTCTTTTACAGTAGTTCTCATTCATTCACCATCCCCATGTCTCTTTTACAGTAGTTCTCATTCATTCACCATCCTCATGTCTCTTTTACAGTAGTTCTCATTCATTCACCATCCTCATGTCTCTTTTACAGTAGTTCTCATTCATTCACCATCCTCATGTCTCTTTTACAGTAGTTCTCATTCATTCACCATCCTCATGTCTCTTTTACAGTAGTTCTCATTCACCATCCTCATGTCTCTTTTACAGTAGTTCTCATTCATTCACCATCCTCATGTCTCTTTTACAGTAGTTCTCATTCACCATCCTCATGTCTCTTTTACAGTAGTTCTCATTCACCATCCTCATGTCTCTTTTACAGTAGTTCTCATTCATTCACCATCCTCATGTCTCTTTTACAGTAGTTCTCATTCATTCACCATCATCATGGTTTTAAGATAAATTAATTCATTATGCAGATTCTTCTCCCTTTAAAAAGAGGTGAAAGTCCTTCCGGTCCAGTCATCATAATAATCATCACATCTTAAAAACACAACGGGCTTCAGGTTGGGTCATAGGTGTCTCCTCCTCGAGCCCTATTCCCTATGTAGTGCACTACTTTTGATATAGGGAATGGGACAGGTTGGGTCATAGGTGTCTCCTCCTCGAGCCCTATTCCCTATGTAGTGCACTACTTTTGATATAGGGAATGGGACAGGTTGGGTCATAGGTGTCTCCTCCTCGAGCCCTATTCCCTATGTAGTGCACTACTTTTGATATAGGGAATGGGACAGGTTGGGTCATAGGTGTCTCCTCCTCGAGCCCTATTCCCTATGTAGTGCACTACTTTTGATATAGGGAATGGGACAGGTTGGGTCATAGGTGTCTCCTCCTCGAGCCCTATTCCTATGTAGTGCACTACTTTTGATATAGGGAATGGGACAGGTTGGGTCATAGGTGTCTCCTCCTCGAGCCCTATTCCCTATGTAGTGCACTACTTTTGATATAGGGAATGGGACAGGTTGGGTCATAGGTGTCTCCTCCTCGAGCCCTATTCCCTATGTAGTGCACTACTTTTGATATAGGGAATGGGACAGGTTGGGTCATAGGTGTCTCCTCCTCGAGCCCTATTCCCTATGTAGTGCACTACTTTTGATATAGGGAATGGGACAGGTTGGGTCATAGGTGTCTCCTCCTCGAGCCCTATTCCTATGTAGTGCACTACTTTTGATATAGGGAATGGGACAGGTTGGGTCATAGGTGTCTCCTCCTCGAGCCCTATTCCCTATGTAGTGCACTACTTTTGATATAGGGAATGGGACAGGTTGGGTCATAGGTGTCTCCTCCTCGAGCCCTATTCCCTATGTAGTGCACTACTTTTGATATAGGGAATGCGACAGGTTGGGTCATAGGTGTCTCATCCTCGAGCCCTATTCCCTACAAAGTGCACTACTTTTGATATAGGGAATGGGACAGGTTGTAGTGCACTACTTTAGACCAGAGCCCTATGGCACCCTATTCCCTATATAGTGCACTACTTTAGACCAGAGCCCTATGGCACCCTATTCCCTATATAGTGCACTACTTTAGACCAGAGCCCTATGGCACCCTATTCCCTATATAGTGCACTACTTTAGACCAGAGCCCTATGGCACCCTATTCCCTATATAGTGCACTACTTTAGACCAGAGCCCTATGGCACCCTATTCCCTATATAGTGCACTACTTTAGACCAGAGCCCTATGGCACCCTATTCCCTATATAGTGCACTACTTTACCAAAGTAGGGAATAGAGTTTCATTTGGGATGCAATAGACCTATCAATCAAAGCATCAGCTGTAAATCAGTCAGTTTAAATCATTACTTTGTCGTTTGTAATAAAACAACAACAACTGAAAAATAGAAGTATGGAACTTTTAAACATCAGGAAATACTTTAGATTTGTTTATCGTTTTGTTTTTATCTAGATTTCACATCACAACCAATGAAGTACTTCACAGGAAAATATACAATTCCAAGGTTTTTCCCTCTTTTTTTGGGGGGGGAGGATTTGAATATTATTTTTCTTAGTTCGTCATCAAGGTGCTGGAAGTCCCTCATGGTGGGTGTGTTGTTGTCCGTCTTAATGAATGGTCTGGGGGGAAACGAGGATGCAGGCGGAACCAAAATAATCTTAAATGAGCCAATTATTTCTTTCTTTCAATTATTTCTCTAGAAGGGAGTCAAGTACGAGCCTGTCGTTAGCTAGCAGTGTCCTAACACTGTTCCTCTGTCAGCTCTCTCCTGTATGTCTGGTACAGTAAGACACTCATCTCTCATGTCGCTTTCCTTTTGGCTCTTCAACGATGTCAGATCAGCAGCTGAGAGGGAAAGGAGATGAGGTCATCTGATTTGGACAAAGAAAGACTAGTTGTGTGTCCGTCCGTTTAATTGTTTGGTCTCTCTCCCTCTGTCACCGTCTCTCCTTCTCCCTCTCTCTCTCTGTGATGTCTGGTGATAGGAGCTACATGTCTCTCTCTCTCCCCCTCTGTCTCCCTCTGCACCCCCCTCTCTCCCTCTGTCTCTCTCTGCCCCCTCTCTCTGCCCCCGCCCCTCGCTCTCTCTCTGCACCCCACTCTCTCTCCCTCTCTGCCCCCCCTCTCTCTCTCTGCCCCCGCCCCCTCTCTCTGCACCCCACTCTCTCCCTCTCTGCCCCCCTCTCTCTCCCTCTCTGCCCCCCTCTCTCCCTCTCTGCCCCCTCTCTCTCTCCTCTCTCCCCCTCTCTCTCTCTTTCTCTCTGCCCCCCCTCTCTCTCTCTTTCTCTCTGCCCCCCTCTCTCTCTCTCTGCCCCCGCCCCTCGCTCTCTCTCTCTGCACCCCACTATCTCTCCCTCTCCGCCCCTCCCCTCTCTCTCTCTGATGTCTGGTGATAGGAGCTACATGTCTCTCTCTCCTTTCTGCCCCCCTCTCTCTCTCTCTCTCTCTCTCCCCCCCCTCTCTCTCTCTGCCCCCTCTCCCTCTCTCTCAGAGTGATGTGTCTTGGTGGATACTCTGCAGACAGTCCAGTAGCTGCTGATAGGTGTTGCCAGGCGAGGCCACGGTCTGGAAGACAGACTGGAAGGCTCTGCGGTCCAACTCTTCATCCAGCTGGTGTCTGTAGAAGTCCAGGGCCACCAGACAGAACAGGCTGATGTCCACCACCTCACTCTTACCCATACGGCTGATGACATGGGGCAGGCTGAGGGGGGGGGTTAAGGAGAGATGGAGGACAACATGACTTCTACTTCTCTACCACACACACACACAGAGACACACAAAGACACAGACACACTACACCCCCACCTGTCCCCTTCTCTAGTAAGGATACAGGGCAGAGACCCACTGGGAGGTGGAGGCAGAGATGAAGAAGCAAGACAGACTCCACATGGCCATGGCAACTGGGGTTCTCTGGGTGAAGTTAGACAGAGACAGTAACACCCAGTCTGTCACCATACTGGACTGGCCTGTAGCATGGAGGGTCTGGAACACCTGAGACACAGAGAGGGGGAGGAGAGGGATGGAGGAGAGAGGGAGGAGAGGGATGGAGGAGAGAGGGAGGAGAGGGATGGAGGAGAGAGGGAGGAGAGGGGAGGGAGAGGGAGAGAGTTAGACAGAGACAGTAACACCCAGTCTGTCACCATACTGGACTGGCCTGTAGCATGGAGGGTCTGGAACACCTGAGGGAGGAGAGGGAGGAGAGGGGGAGGAGAGGGAGAGGAGAGGGGGAGGAGAGGGGGAGGGAGAGAGTTAGACAGAGACAGTAACACCCAGTCTGTCACCATACTGGACTGGCCTGTAGCATGGAGAGTCTGGAACACCTGAGGGAGGGAGGGAGGGGGAGAGAGGGAGAGGAGAGGGAGGGAGGGGGAGAAAGGAGGGAGGGAGGGGGAGAAAGGAGGGAGGAGGGGGAGAAAGGAGAGAGGGGAAGGGGGAGGGGGAGGAGAGAGGGAGGGAGGAGAGGGGGAGGGAGGGAGGGAGAGGGAGGGAGGAGAGGGGAGGGAGGGAGAAAGAAGAGAGGGAGGAGAGAGGGAGAGAAGAGGGGAAGGGGAGAGGGAGGAAGGGGAGAGGGAGGAGAGGGGGAGGGAGAAAGGAGAGAGGGGAAGGGAGAGGGAGGAGAGTGGGAGGGAGAGAGAGTTCGACAAAGACAGCAGAACCCATGGGGGAGAGAGAGAGGGAAGGAGAGAGAGATGGGGGGGTAGCGAAAGAGAGAGTGAGTTGTCTGTCACATACCCACCTTTACTGTCCACCATTCTCACACTGACCTTGTAGACGACAGTAGCCATGAACTGTGGGTAAGGCTGCTGATTGGACAGGAACTCTCCGATGACCTTGTTCATGACGTCCTGCGGAGGGAAGAAGTCGTCCAGGAACTGTGGAAGAATCCTGGCCACCACCCGTGCCTCGCTGGGTAAACCCTTACGGACCCTGGCACAACAAATGTAGGAAATATCGGAGGTAACGGACATGGAGAACCAGACATCAGGAAACAACTGTGAGACTGGGTCCATTGTTAGAAAATAGACAACCCCCCAAAAAGACTGGCTACATTGTTACACAACCCCCCAAAAAGACTGGCTACATTGTTAGACAACCCCCCAAAAAGACTGGCTACATTGTTAGACAACCCCCCAAAAAGACTGGCTACATTGTTAGACAACCCCCCAAAAAGACTGGCTACATTGTTAGACAACCCCCCAAAAAGACTGGCTACATTGTTAGACAACCCCCCAAAAAGACTGGCTACATTGTTACACAACCCCCCAAAAAGACTGGCTACATTGTTACACAACCCCCCAAAAAGACTGGGTCCATTGTTTGAAAATAGACAACCCCCCAAAAAGACTGGCTACATTGTTAGACAATAGACCCCAAAAAGACTGGGTACATTGTTAGACAATAGACAATATATAACAGTCTGTTGCTATGGTTAATATGAGAAACCATCACACCAGATATATAACAGTATGTTGCTATGGTTAATATGAGAAACCATCAAACCAGATATATAACAGTCTGTTACTATGGTAAACCATCAAACCAGATATATAACAGTCTGTTGCTATGGTTAATATGAGAAACCATCAAACCAGATATATAACAGTCTGTTGCTATGGTTAATATGAGAAACCATCAAACCAGATATATAACAGTCTGTTACACTATGGTTAATATGAGAAACCATCACACCAGATATATAACAGTCTGTTAATATGAGAAACCATCACACCAGATATATAACAGTCTGTTGCTATGGTTAATATGAGAAACCATCAAACCAGATATATAACAGTCTGTTGCTATGGTTAATATGAGAAACCATCAAACCAGATATATAACAGTCTGTTACACTATGGTTAATATGAGAAACCATCACACCAGATATATAACAGTCTGTTACTATGGTAAACCATCAAACCAGATATATAACAGTCTGTTGCTATGGTTAATATGAGAAACCATCACACCAGATATATAACAGTCTGTTACTATGGTAAACCACCAAACCAGATATATAACAGTATGTTGCTATGGTTAATATGAGAAACCATCAAACCAGATATATAACAGTCTGTTACTATGGTAAACCACCAAACCAGATATATAACAGTCTGTTGCTATGGTTAATATGAGAAACCATCACACCAGATATATAACAGTCTGTTACTATGGTAAACCACCAAACCAGATATATAACAGTATGTTGCTATGGTTAATATGAGAAACCATCAAACCAGATATATAACAGTCTGTTGCTATGGTTAATATGAGAAACCATCAAACCAGATATATAACAGTCTGTTGCTATGGTTAATATGAGAAACCATCAAACCAGATATATAACAGTCTGTTGCTATGGTTAATATGAGAAACCATCAAACCAGATATATAACAGTCTGTTGCTATGGTTAATATGAGAAACCATCAAACCAGATATATAACAGTCTGTTGCTATGGTTAATATGAGAAACCATCAAACCAGATATATAACAGTCTGTTGCTATGGTTAATATGAGAAACCATCAAACCAGATATATAACAGTCTGTTGCTATGGTTAATATGAGAAACCATCAAACCAGATATATAACAGTCTGTTGCTATGGTTAATATGAGAAACCATCAAACCAGATATATAACAGTCTGTTGCTATGGTTAATATGAGAAACCATCAAACCAGATATATAACAGTCTGTTGCTATGGTTAATATGAGAAACCATCAAACCAGATATATAACAGTCTGTTGCTATGGTTAATATGAGAAACCATCAAACCAGATATATAACAGTCTGTTGCTATGGTTAATATGAGAAACCATCAAACCAGATATATAACAGTCTGTTACTATGGGAAACCATCACACCAGATATATAACAGTCTGTTACTATGGTTAATATGAGAAACCATCAAACCAGATATATACCAGTCTGTTACACTATGGTTAATATGAGAAACCATCACACCAGATATATAACAATCTGTTACTATGGTAAACCACCAAACCAGATATATAACAGTCTGTTGCTATGGTTAATATGAGAAACCATCACACCAGATATATAACAGTCTGTTGCTATGGTAAACCACCAAACCAGATATATAACAGTCTGTTGCTATGGTTAATATGAGAAACCATCAAACCAGATATATAACAGTCTGTTGCTATGGTAAACCATCAAACCAGATATATAACAGTCTGTTACTATGGTAAACCATCAAACCAGCTATATAACAGTCTGTTGCTATGGTTAATATGAGAAACCATCACACCAGATATATAACAGTCTGTTACTATGGTAAACCATCAAACCAGATATATAACAGTCTGTTACTATGGTTAACATGAGAAATCATCAAACCAGATATATAACAGTCTGTTACTATGGTTAATATGAGAAACCTGTTTCCATTACATTAATTTATCAGATAACAGTAACGTTATGTGAGTTGTGTGTCTGACAGAGTTGTGTTTCTGATAGAGTTGTGTGTCTGATAGGGTTGTGTGTCTGATAGGGTTGTGTGTCTGACAGGGTGGTGTGTCTGACAGGGTGGTGTGTCTGACAGGGTGGTGTGTCTGACAGGGTGGTGTGTCTGACAGGGTGGTGTGTCTGACAGGGTGGTGTGTCTGACAGGGTGGTGTGTCTGACAGGGTGGTGTGTCTGACAGGGTGGTGTGTCTGACAGGGTGGTGTGTCTGATAGAGTTGTGTGTCTGACAGAGTTGTGTGTCTGACAGAGTTGTGTGTCTGATAGGGTTGTGTGTAGACTGTGTTGTGTGTAGACTGTGTTGTGTGTAGACTGTGTTGTGTGTAGACTGTGTTGTGTAGACTGTGTTGTGTGTAGACTGTGTTGTGTGTAGACTGTGTGTGTGTAGACTGTGTTGTGTGTAGACTGTGTTGTGTGTAGACTGTTGTCGTCACAACCCTACCTGTCGAAGAGCACAGAGACCCTCTCCATGGCAACGATGACAGACTCGCTGTCGGGGGCCTGAGGGTCGACAGCGCCGGCCGGGCGACCAGGGCTGGCCTTCTCCTTGCCTGAGGAGAAAGCAACAGGACCCGAGGTCACCTCTGACCCCTGACCTCTAACCTCTGACCCCATCACCTCTGACCCCAACGCTGACTCTGCTGTCGACGCTGAGGTACGCACCGCTGGGAGGATGAGAGGGTGATTCGTCGTGATTATTAAATGATTAAACGATTGTTTGATGGAAAAGTTATTTTTATTCATAGACAAAGCTGGTTTTGGGGGGGTAGCCTGGGTACCAGTCTGTCTGGCTAACATTCCACACCTTGTACTCTGTCATTGCAAATGTGGAATGTTAGCTAAACAGACTGGTACACCCAGGCTAGTTTGTGAGGGAGGAGTTTGTACGATTGGGGTTAGTTAATTGGTCATAGGAGGGAATCTTGTTTTCCTGTCCTGGGAAGAAAGGGGATTCTTAGAATTGTTAGCATTAGCTAGTTACTTTATTGTGTTAGCTATATTAGCTATAGCCTCTAAATTGTTATGTTAGCGATAGCCTCTACATTGTTATGTTAGCGATAGCCTCTACATTGTTATGTTAGCGATAGTGGGGCGGCAGGGTAGCCTAGTGGTTAGAGCGTTGGACTAGTAACCGGAAGGTTGCAAGTTCAAGCTGACAAGGTACAAATCTGTCGTTCTGCCCCTGAACAAGGCAGTTAACCCACTGTTCCTAGGCCTTCATTGAAAATAAGAATTTGTTCTTAACTGACTTGCCTAGGTAAATAAAGGTAAAAAAAAATAAAATAAAAAATAGCCTCTACATTGTTATGTTAGCGATAGCAATAGCCTCTACATTGTTATAATGGCTAATAGTTTGTTGTCTTGGAACGACATATATGCAGGGCTAGGCTAGTTAGCATTAGTTAGATGATACTAGGTAGATGTTACCTGTGTACATGCAGGGCTAAGCTAGCTAGCGTTAGTTAGATGATACTAGGTATAGAGAGATGTTACCTGTGTACATGCAGGGCTAAGCTAGCTAGCGTTAGTTAGATGATACTAGGTATAGAGAGATGTTACCTGTGTACATGCAGGGCTAAGCTAGCTAACGTTAGTTAGATGATACTAGGTATAGAGAGATGTTACCTGTGTACATGCAGGGCTAAGCTAGCTAGCGTTAGTTAGATGATACTAGGTATAGAGAGATGTTACCTGTGTACATGCAGGGCTAAGCTAGCTAGCGTTAGTTAGATGATACTAGGTATAGATAGATGTTACCTGTGTACATGCAGGGCTAAGCTAGCTAGCGTTAGTTAGATGATACTAGGTATAGGTAGATGTTACCCGTGTACATGCAGGGCTAAGCTAGCTAGCGTGAGTTAGATGATACTAGGTATAGTTAGATGTTACCTGTGTACATGCAGGGCTAAGCTAGCTAGCGTTAGTTAGATGACACTAGGTATAGGTAGATGTTACCTGTGTACATGCAGGGCTAAGCTAGCTAGCGTTAGTTAGATGATACTAGGTATAGGTAGATGTTACCTGTGTACATGCAGGGCTAAGCTAGCTAGCGTTAGTTAGATGATACTAGGTATAGGTAGATGTTACCTGTGTACATGCAGGGCTAAGCTAGCTAGCGTTAGTTAGATGATACTAGGTATAGGTAGATGTTACCTGTGTACATGCAGGTGAGCATGAGTCCCAGTGCAGACATGGCTCTGTGAGGGCTTGGCATGTTAACCCTGTCGACACTCAGTTTAACCAGTGCCTCTCCGTCCATACGAGACAGCTGCTCCGACAGCAGGAGGCGCTCCAACCCACGCAACACACAGTGGTAGATCACTGAGGGGGTGGAGTCTTCACTGGCTGATACCATCACACCGCACATCTAGAGAGGTGGAGGGGGGCGGAACCAGAGAGAGGTGGAGGGGGGCGGAGCCAGGTGGAGAGGGCAGAGCCAGAGAGAGATGGAGGGGGTGGAGGGGGCAGGGGAAGAGCCAGAGAGAGATGGAGGGGGTGGAGGGGGCAGGGGGAAGAGAGAGATGGAGGGGGTGGAGGGGGCAGGGGAAGAGAGATATGGAGGGGGCATGGGAAGAGAGAGATGGAGGGGGTGGAGGGGGGGCAGGGGAAGAGAGAGATGGAGGGGGTGGAGGGGGCAGGGGAAGAGAGAGATGGAGGGGGTGGAGGGGGCAGGGGAAGAGAGAGATGGAGGGGGTGGAGGGGGCAGGGGGAGAGAGAGATGGAGGGGTGCAGGGGGAGAGAGAGGTGGAGGGGGCAGGGGAGAGAGAGGTGGAGGGGGCGGAGGGGAGAGAGGTGGAGGGGGCGGAGGGAGAGAGGTGGAGGGGGCGGAGGGAGAGAGAGGTGGAGGGGGCGGAGGGAGAGAGAGGTGGAGGGGGCAGGGGGAGAGAGAGGTGGAGGGGCGGAGGGAGAGAGAGGTGGAGGGGGCAGAGACAGAGAGAGGTGGAGGCAGAGACAGAGAGAGGTGGAGGGGGCAGAGGCAGAGACAGAGAGAGGTGGAGGGGGGCAGAGACAGAGAGAGGTGGAGGGGGGCAGAGACAGAGAGTGGTGGGGCGGAGGCGGAGGGAGAGAGAGGTGGAGGGGGCGGAGGGGAGAGAGAGGTGGAGGGGGGCGGAGGGAGAGAGAGGTGGAGGGGGGCAGAGACAGAGGAGGTGGAGGGGCAGGGGGAGAGAGAGGTGGAGGGGGCAGGGGAGAGAGAGGTGGAGGGGGCAGGGGGAGAGAGAGGTGGAGGGGGGGCAGAGGGAGAGAGAGGTGGAGGGGGGCAGAGGGGAGAGAGGTGGAGGGGGCAGAGGGAGAGAGAGGTGGAGGGGGCAGAGGGAGAGAGAGGTGGAGGGGGCAGGGGGGAGAGAGGTGGAGGGGGGCAGGGGGAGAGAGAGGTGGAGGGGGCAGGGGGAGAGAGAGGTGGAGGGGGCAGGGGGAGAGAGGTGGAGGAGGGGCAGGGGGAGAGAGAGGTGGAGGGGGCAAAGGGAGAGAGAGGTGGATTAGTACTACAGTACTAACCTGTATAACCCCAGCAGTACTAACCTGTATAACCCCAGCAGTACTACAGTACTAACCTGTATAACCCCAGCAGTACTAACCTGTCTAACCCCAGCAGTACTAACCTGTATAACCCCAGCAGTACTAACCTGTATAACCCCAGCAGTACTACAGTACTAACCTGTATAACCCCAGCAGTACTACAGTACTAACCTGTATAACCCCAGCAGTACTACAGTACTAACCTGTATAACCCCAGCAGTACTAACCTGTATAACCCCAGCAGTACTAACCTGTATAACCCCAGCAGTACTAACCTGTATAACCCCAGCAGTACTAACCTGTATAACCCCAGCAGTACTACAGTACTAACCTGTATAACCTCAGCAGTACTACAGTACTAACCTGTATAACCCCAGCAGTACTACAGTACTAACCTGTATAACACCAGCAGTACTAACCTGTATAACCCCAGCAGTACTACAGTACTAACCTGTATAACACCAGCAGTACTAACCTGTATAACCCCAGCAGTACTACAGTACTAACCTGTATAACACCAGCAGTACTACAGTACTAACCTGTATAACCCCAGCAGTACTAACCTGTATAACCCCAGCAGTACTACAGTACTAACCTGTATAACCCCAGCAGTACTACAGTACTAACCTGTATAACCCCAGCAGTACTAACCTGTATAACCCCAGCAGTACTAACCTGTATAACCCCAGCAGTACTAACCTGTATAACCCCAGCAGTACTAACCTGTATAACCCCAGCAGTACTAACCTGTATAACCCCAGCAGTACTAACCTGTATAACCCCAGCAGTACTAACCTGTATAACCCCAGCAGTACTACAGTACTAACCTGTATAACCCCAGCAGTACTAACCTGTATAACCCCAGCAGTACTAACCTGTATAACCCCAGCAGTACTAACCTGTATAACCCCAGCAGTACTAACCTGTATAACCCCAGCAGTACTAACCTGTATAACCCCAGCAGTACTAACCTGTATAACCCCAGCAGTACTACAGTACTAACCTGTATAACCCCAGCAGTACTACAGTACTAACCTGTATAACCCCAGCAGTACTACAGTACTAAACTGTATAACCCCAGCAGTACTAACCTGTATAACCCCAGCAGTACTGCAGTACTAACCTGTATAACCCCAGCAGTACTAACCTGTATAACCCCAGCAGTACTAACCTGTATAACCCCAGCAGTACTAACCTGTATAACCCCAGCAGTACTACAGTACTAACCTGTATAACCCCAGCAGTACTAACCTGTATAACCCCAGCAGTACTACAGTACTAACCTGTATAACCCCAGCAGTACTGCAGTACTAACCTGTATAACCCCAGCAGTACTAACCTGTATAACCCCAGCAGTACTACAGTACTAACCTGTATAACCCCAGCAGTACTACAGTACTAACCTGTATAACCCCAGCAGTACTACCCTGTATAACCCCAGCAGTACTAACCTGTACAACCCCAGCAGTACTACAGTACTAACCTGTATAACCCCAGCAGTACTACAGTACTAACCTGTATAACCCCAGCAGTACTAACCTGTATAACCCCAGCAGTACTAACCTGTATAACCCCAGCAGTACTACAGTACTAACCTGTATAACCCCAGCAGTACTAACCTGTATAACCCCAGCAGTACTACAGTACTAACCTGTATAACCACAGCAGTACTACAGTACTAACCTGTATAACCCCAGCAGTACTAACCTGTATAACCCCAGCAGTACTACAGTACTAACCTGTATAACCCCAGCAGTACTACAGTACTAACCTGTATAACCCCAGCAGTACTAACCTGTATAACCCCAGCAGTACTAACCTGTATAACCCCAGCAGTACTAACCTGTATAACCCCAGCAGTACTAACCTGTATAACCCCAGCAGTACTAACCTGTATAACCCCAACAGTACTAACCTGTATAACCCCAGCAGTACTAACCTGTATAACCCCAGCTGTACTAACCTGTATAACCCCAGCAGTACTAACCTGTATAACCCCAGCAGTACTACAGTACTAACCTGTATAACCCCAGCAGTACTAACCTGTATAACCCCAGCAGTACTAACCTGTATAACCCCAGCAGTACTAACCTGTATAACCCCAGCAGTACTACAGTACTAACCTGTATAACCCCAGCAGTACTACAGTACTAACCTGTATAACCCCAGCAGTACTAACCTGTATAACCCCAGCAGTACTAACCTGTATAACCCCAGCAGTACTAACCTGTATAACCCCAGCAGTACTACAGTACTAACCTGTATAACCCCAGCAGTACTAACCTGTATAACCCCAGCAGTACTAACCTGTATAACCCCAGCAGTACTAACCTGTATAACCCCAGCAGTACTAACCTGTATAACCCCAGCAGTACTAACCTGTATAACCCCAGCAGTACTACCTATAACCCAGTACTAACCTGTATAGCCCCAGCAGTACTACTAACCTGTATAACCCCAGCAGTACTAACCTGTATAACCCCAGCAGTACTAACCTGTATAACCCCAGCAGTACTACAGTACTAACCTGTATAACCCCAGCAGTACTACAGTACTAACCTGTATAACCCCAGCAGTACTACAGTACTAACCTGTATAACCCCAGCAGTACTACAGTACTAACCTGTATAACCCCAGCAGTACTAACCTGTATAACCCCAGCAGTACTACAGTACTAACCTGTATAACCCCAGCAGTACTAACCTGTATAACCCCAGCAGTACTACAGTACTAACCTGTATAACCCCAGCAGTACTACAGTACTAACCTGTATAACCCCAGCAGTACTACAGTACTAACCTGTATAACCCCAGCAGTACTATAGTACTAACCTGTATAACCCCAGCAGTACTAACCTGTATAACCCCAGCAGTACTAACCTGTATAACCCCAGCAGTACTACAGTACTAACCTGTATAACCCCAGCAGTACTACAGTACTAACCTGTATAACCCCAGCAGTACTACAGTACTAACCTGTATAACCCCAGCAGTACTAACCTGTATAACCCCAGCAGTACTAACCTGTATAACCCCAGCAGTACTAACCTGTATAACCTCAGCAGTACTAACCTGTATAACCCCAGCAGTACTAACCTGTATAACCCCAGCAGTACTAACCTGTATAACCCCAGCAGTACTAACCTGTATAACCCCAGCAGTACTACAGTACTAACCTGTATAACCCCAGCAGTACTAACCTGTATAACCCCAGCAGTACTAACCTGTATAACCCCAGCAGTACTACAGTACTAACCTGTATAACCCCAGCAGTACTACAGTACTAACCTGTATAACCCCAGCAGTACTAACCTGTATAACACCAGCAGTACTACAGTACTAACCTGTATAACCCCAGCAGTACTAACCTGTATAACCCCAGCAGTACTACAGTACTAACCTGTATAACCCCAGCAGTACTGCAGTACTAACCTGTATAACCCCAGCAGTACTAACCTGTATAACCCCAGCAGTACTAACCTGTATAACCCCAGCAGTACTAACCTGTATAACCCCAGCAGTACTACAGTACTAACCTGTATAACCCCAGCAGTACTAACCTGTATAACCCCAGCAGTACTACAGTACTAACCTGTATAACCCCAGCAGTACTACAGTACTAACCTGTATAACCCCAGCAGTACTACAGTACTAACCTGTATAACCCCAGCAGTACTATAGTACTAACCTGTATAACCCCAGCAGTACTAACCTGTATAACCCCAGCAGTACTAACCTGTATAACCCCAGCAGTACTAACCTGTATAACCCCAGCAGTACTACAGTACTAACCTGTATAACCCCAGCAGTACTAACCTGTATAACCCCAGCAGTACTAACCTGTATAACCCCAGCAGTACTAACCTGTATAACCCCAGCAGTACTAACCTGTATAACCCCAGCAGTACTAACCTGTATAACCCCAGCAGTACTAACCTGTATAACCCCAGCAGTACTAACCTGTATAACCTCAGCAGTACTAACCTGTATAACCCCAGCAGTACTAACCTGTATAACCCCAGCAGTACTAACCTGTATAACCCCAGCAGTACTACAGTACTAACCTGTATAACCCCAGCAGTACTACAGTACTAACCTGTATAACCCCAGCAGTACTAACCTGTATAACCCCAGCAGTACTACAGTACTAACCTGTATAACCCCAGCAGTACTACAGTACTAACCTGTATAACCCCAGCAGTACTAACCTGTATAACACCAGCAGTACTACAGTACTAACCTGTATAACCCCAGCAGTACTAACCTGTATAACACCAGCAGTACTAACCTGTATAACCCCAGCAGTACTAACCTGTATAACCCCAGCAGTACTAACCTGTATAACCCCAGCAGTACTACAGTACTAACCTGTATAACCCCAGCAGTACTAACCTGTATAACACCAGCAGTACTACAGTACTAACCTGTATAACCCCAGCAGTACTAACCTGTATAACACCAGCAGTACTAACCTGTATAACCCTGTATAACCCCAGCAGTACTAACCTGTATAACCCCAGCAGTACTAACCTGTATAACCCCAGCAGTACTAACCTGTATAACCCCAGCAGTACTAACCTGTATAACCCCAGCAGTACTACAGTACTAACCTGTATAACCCCAGCAGTACTAACCTGTATAACCCCAGCAGTACTACAGTACTAACCTGTATAACCCCAGCAGTACTAACCTGTATAACCCCAGCAGTACTAACCTGTATAACCCCAGCAGTACTAACCTGTATAACTCCAGCAGTACTAACCTGTATAACCCCAGCAGCAGTACTAACCTGTATAACCCCAGCAGTACTAACCTGTATAACCCCAGCAGTACTAACCTGTATAACCCCAGCAGTACTACAGTACTAACCTGTATAACCCCAGCAGTACTAACCTGTATAACCCCAGCAGTACTAACCTGTATAACCCCAGCAGTACTACAGTACTAACCTGTATAACCCCAGCAGTACTAACCTGTATAACCCCAGCAGTACTACAGTACTAACCTGTATAACCCCAGCAGTACTAACCTGTATAACCCCAGCAGTACTACAGTACTAACCTGTA
>NW_027039982.1:32500-45000 GCF_034236695.1 Oncorhynchus nerka
GAGAGACAGAGACAGGTGTGTGTGTGTGTGTGTGTGTGTCTTACCTGGAGTTGATAGGAGAGGTAGGAAGAGAGGCGGGGGCCGGAGTATCAGTCTCATCTTCCTCATCCTCACCCCACTCTTCCTCTCTCAGAGGGGTAATGTTGTTCCCCAGCCACACAGAATGGATGGACACCTGATGGAGAGAGAGAATAAAGGAGAGGAATTAGAGAGAGAGAGAGAGAGAATAAAGGAGAGAATTTAGAGAGAGAATAAAGGAGAGGATTTAGAGAGAGAGAATAAAGGAGAGGATTTAGAGAGAGAGAGAGAGAGAGAGAGAGAGAGACAATAAAGGAGAGAGAGAATAAAGAGAGAGAGAGAATAAAGGAGGATTTAGAGAGAGAGAGAGACAATAAAGGAGAGGATTTAGAGAGAGAATAAAGGAGAGGATTTAGAGAGAGAGAGAGAGAGAGAGAGACAATAAAGGAGAGGATTTAGAGAGAGAGAGAGAGACAATAAAGGAGAGGAATTAAAGAGAGAGAATGAAAATATCTGCAAGAGAAGGACACAACTAGCCATTTGTTCTATCTTCCCCTTTCCTCTGCCCATCTCTCTCTCCTTCCATCCCTCCATCCTACCTGTCCCAGTTTGTAGCCCATCTCTCTCTCCTTCCATCCCTCTATCCTACCTGTCCCAGTTTGTAGTCCATCTCTCTCTCCATCCTACCTGTCCCAGTTTGTAGTCCATCTCTCCCTCCATCCTACCTGTCCCAGTTTGTAGTCCATGTTTCCCATCTCTCTCTCTATCCTACCTGTCCCAGTTTGTAGTCCATGTTTCCCATCTCTCTCTCTATCCTACCTGTCCCAGTTTGTAGTCCATGTTGCCCATCTCTCTCTCTGTGTTGATTTGCAGCAGGAGTTTCTCATGGCTGATCAGTGTACCTGCTGAGACACACAGAGAAACACACGGTTCATCAATTACTAGGACCCATGAGGACCTCTGAACCCTGCACAGCTGAATGGATCTGACCCCTGGATGACACTACTAGAAACAACTAGGTCTACCTGGTGAGACAGGGAGGGGACCAGGTGTGTTACCTGGTGAGACAGCAGACAGGGAGGGGACAGGGTACCAGGTGTGTTACCTGGTGAGACAGGGAGGGGACAGGGGACCAAATGTGTTACCTGGTGAGACAGGGAGGGGACAGGGTACCAAGTGTGTTACCTGGTGAGACAGGGAGGGGACAGGGTACCAAGTGTGTTACCTGATGAGACAGGGAGGGGACAGGGTACCATGTGTGTTACCTGGTGAGACAGGGAGGGGACAGGGTACCAGGTGTGTTACCTGGTCAGACAGCAGACAGGGAGGGGACAGGGTACCAGGTGTGTTACCTGGTCAGACATCAGACAGGGAGGGGACAGGGTCCCAGGTGTGTTACCTGGTGAAACAGCAGACAGGGAGGGGACAGGGTACCAGGTGTATTACCTGATGAGACAGCAAACAGGGAGGGGACAGGGTACCAGGTGTGTTACCTGGTGAGACAGCAGACAGGGAGGGGACATGGTCCCAGGTGTGTTACCTGGTGAGACAGGGAGGGGACAGGGTCCCAGGTGTGTTACCTGGTGAGACAGGGAGGGGACAGGGTCCCAGGTGTGTTACCTGGTGAAACAGCAGACGGGGAGGGGACAGGGTACCAGGTGTGTTACCTGGTCAGACAGCAGACAGGGAGGGGACAGGGTCCCAGGTGTGTTACCTGGTCAGACAGCAGACAGGGAGGGGACAGGGTCCCAGGTGTGTTACCTGGTCAGACAGGGAGGGGACAGGGTACCAGGTGTGTTACCTGGTCAGACAGGGAGGGGACAGGGTCCCAGGTGTGTTACCTGGTCAGACAGGGAGGGGACAGGGTACCAGGTGTGTTACCTGGTCAGACAGCAGACAGGGAGGGGACAGGGTCCCAGGTGTGTTACCTGGTGAAACAGCAGACAGGGAGGGGATAGGGTCGCAGGTGTGTTACCTGGTCAGACAGGGAGGGGACAGGGTACCAGGTGTGTTACCTGGTCAGACAGGGAGGGGACAGGGTCCCAGGTGTGTTACCTGGTGAAACAGCAGACGGGGAGGGGACAGGGTACCAGGTGTGTTACCTGGTCAGACAGCAGACAGGGAGGGGACAGGGTCCCAGGTGTGTTACCTGGTGAAACAGCAGACAGGGAGGGGACAGGGTCCCAGGTGTGTTACCTGGTCAGACAGGGAGGGGATAGGGTCCCAGGTGTGTTACCTGGTCAGACAGGGAGGGGACAGGGTACCAGGTGTGTTACCTGGTGAGACAGCAGACAGGGAGGGGACAGGGTCCCAGGTGTGTTACCTGGTGAGACAGCAGACAGGGAGGGGACAGGGTCCCAGGTGTGTTACCTGGTGAGACAGGGAGGGGACAGGGTACCAGGTGTGTTACCTGGTGAGACAGCAGACAGGGAGGGGACAGGGTCCCAGGTGTGTTACCTGGTGAGACAGCAGACAGGGAGGGGACAGGGTCCCAGGTGTGTTACCTGGTGAGACAGGGAGGGGACAGGGTACCAGGTGTGTTACCTGGTCAGACAGGGAGGGGACAGGGTCCCAGGTGTGTTACCTGGTGAGACAGCAGACAGGGAGGGAACAGGGTCCCAGGTGTGTTACCTGGTGAGACAGGGAGGGGACAGGGTACCAGGTGTGTTACCTGGTGAGACAGCAGACAGGGAGGGGACAGGGTCCCAGGTGTGTTACCTGGTGAGACAGGGAGGGGACAGGGTACCAGGTGTGTTACCTGGTCAGACAGGGAGGGGACAGGGTCCCAGGTGTGTTACCTGGTGAGACAGCAGACAGGGAGGGAACAGGGTCCCAGGTGTGTTACCTGGTGAGACAGGGTACCAGGTGTGTTACCTGGTGAAACAGCAGACAGGGAGGGGACAGGGTCCCAGGTGTGTTACCTGGTGAAACAGCAGACAGGGAGGGGACAGGGTCCCAGGTGTGTTACCTGGTGAGACAGGGAGGGACAGGGTACCAGGTGTGTTACCTGGTCAGACAGGGAGGGACAGGGTACCAGGTGTGTTACCTGGTCAGACAGGGAGGGGACAGGGTCCCAGGTGTGTTACCTGGTGAGACAGCAGACAGGGAGGGGACAGGGTCCCAGGTGTGGTAGGGGTGGTGTGTGTGTACGTTGTCTCTCTTCGACACCATGGCCTGGATCTCTCTCTCCACGGCTCCTCTGATCACTGACAACTTCCTGCCAAACCTGACGGGAAGACAAGACCACCGCAATGTCAGGAATAACTAGTTCTCCTGTCAGTATGAATGTAGTATGAGAGGAAAAGCCATTCTACAAAGTGACACAATCTGAAGTCTGTGGTATTTCAGGCTTTTGTTGCTTGGTGTGGGTGTGTATAAGGGGGTAGCCTGATAATTGGGTCAGATTTACAGACAGAGCCCAGAACCCAGAGACCAGTACCCAGAACCCAGAGACCAGAGCCCAGAGTCCAGAACCCAGAGCCCAGAGCCCAGAACCCAGAGACCAGAACCCAGAGACCAGAGTCCAGAACCCAGAGTCCAGAACCCAGAGACCAGAACCCAGAGTCCAGAACCCAGAGACCAGAACCCAGAGACCAGAGCCCAGAACCCAGAGACCAGAGCCCAGAGACCAGAGCCCAGAGACCAGTGTGTGTGTGTGTACCGTGTGTCCAGGACTTTAAGGGTCTTGTTTCTCGGCTGTTGTTCCAGACAGGAGACAGTAGGGTTTCCGGCAGTAGGGACAGTCATGGAACTCAGAACCAGAGAGGTGATGGCCTGGACCGCTAACACGTTCAACTGGGTACGCTCCAAGTCCTCCTGTTCAACACACACAGAGACAGAGAGACAGAGAGAGACAGAGAAAACGAGAGAGAGAAAACGAGAGAGAGAGAGAGAAAGAGAGACAGAGAGAGACAGAGAGAAAACGAGAGAGACAGAGAGAAAACGAGAGAGACAGAGAGAGAGAGACAGAGAAAAAACGAGCGACAGAGAGACAAAAACCATTGTAAATCCAACAAAACCTCTTTAGGCTAGGGGGCAGTATTTTGATGTTTGGATGAAAAACATGCCCAAAGTAAACTGCCTATTTCTCAGGCCCAGAAACTAGAATATGCATATAATTGGCAGATTAGGATAGAAAACACTCTAAAGTTTCCAAAACTGTCAAAAATATTGTCTGTGAGTATAACAGAACTGATATTGCAGGCGAAAACCTGAGGAAAATCCATCCAGGAAGTGCTGTTTTTCTGAAACTACTCTGTTCCATTGCAAGCCTATCCTCCATTTTAAGGGATATCAACCAGATTCCTTTCCCTTCCACAAGGTGTGAACAGTCTTTAGACATAGTTTCAGGCTTTTTATTCTGAAAAAATGAGCGAGAATGATCACATCGTGTCAGTGGATAGCCAGATGTCCTCAGATTTGTGCGCAACGCCGGGAGCGAGACCTTTTCTTTCTCTCTTCTATTGAAAAGGCTACCGTCCGGTTGAAATATTATCGATCATTTATTGTAAAAACAACCTGAGGATTGATTATAAAAAAACGTTTGACATGTTTCTACGAACTTTACGGATACTATTTGGAATTGTCGTCTGCCCCGTCGTGACCTGCACGAGCCTGTGGATGACTGAACAAAACGCGCCAACCAAATGGTGTAACTGGGAGTCTCGTGAGTGCAAACATCCGAAGATCATCAAAGGTAAGCGATTATTTTGGCGATGTTAACATATGTTTCCCATGTCAATAAAACCCCTTGAATTGAAATGAGAGAGAGACAGAGAGAGAGAGAGACAGAGAGAGAGAGACAATGAGACAGAGAGAGAGAGAGAGAAAGAGAGAGAGAAAGAGAGAGAGAGAGACAGAGAGAGACAAAGAGAGAGAGAAAGAGAGAGACAGAAAGAGAGGTGTGTGTGTGGTGTGGTGTGGTGTGTGTGTGTGTGTGTGTGTGCACCTCCTGTTCCCTCTCCTCCTCCTGGTCCATAGAGATGGGTTGAGTGACCAGAACTCCCAGCAGTGTGGCCCAGGTCTCTTCAAACTGGGTCCTACTGCTCCAGCCTGAATACCACACATGTTCAAACTACAGGTTAGTAACACCTAAAGGATCAGTCTAACAGTCTATGTGGAATAGGCCTCTATAACAATGACATAGCAGGTTATAACCACCTAAAGGATCAGTCTAACAGTCTATGTGGAATAGACCTCTATAACAATGACATAGCAGGTTATAACCTCAAGGATCAGTCTAACAGTCTATGTGGAATAGACCTCTATAACAATGACATAGCAGGTTATAAACACCTCAAGGATCAGTCTAACAGTCGACTGTAGATGTGGAATAGGCCTCTATAACAATGACATAGCAGGTTATAACCTAAAGGATCAGTCTAACAGTCTATGTGGAATAGGCCTCTATAACAATGACATAGCAGGTTATAACCTAAAGGATCAGTCTAACAGTCTATGTGGAATAGGCCTCTATAACAATGACATAGCAGGTTATAACCTAAAGGATCAGTCTAACAGTCTATGTGGAATAGACCTCTATAACAATGACATAGCAGGTTATAACCTAAAGGATCAGTCTAACAGTCTATGTGGAATAGACCTATATAACAATGACATAGCAGGTTATAACCTCAAGGATCAGTCTAACAGTCTATGTGGAATAGACCTCTATAACAATGACATAGCAGGTTATAAACACCTCAAGGATCAGTCTAACAGTCGACTGTAGATGTGGAATAGGCCTCTATAACAATGACATAGCAGGTTATAAACACCTCAAGGATCAGTCTAACAGTCGATGTGGAATAGACCTCTATAACAATGACATAGCAGGTTATAAGCACCTAAAGGATCAGTCTAACAGTCGATGTGGAATAGACCTCTATAACAATGACATAGCAGGTTATAAACACCTAATAGATCAGTCTAACAGTCGACTGTAGATGTGGAATAGACCTCTATAACAATGACATAGCAGGTTATAACCTAAAGGATCAGTCTAACAGTCGATGTGGAATAGGCCTCTATAACAATGACATAGCAGGTTATAAACACCTAAAGGATCAGTCTAACAGTCTATGTGGAATAGACCTCTATAACAATGACATAGCAGGTTATAACCTCAAGGATCAGTCTAACAGTCTATGTGGAATAGACCTCTATAACAATGACATAGCAGGTTATAAGCACTTAAAAGATCAGTCTAACAGTCTATGTGGAATAGACCTCTATAACAATGACATAGCAGGTTATAACCACCTAAAGGATCAGTCTAACAGTCGACTGTAGATGTGGAATAGACCTCTATAACAATGACATAGCAGGTTATAACCCCCTAAAGGATCAGTCTAACAGTCTATGTGGAATAGACCTCTATAACAATGACATAGCAGGTTATAACCTAAAGGATCAGTCTAACAGTCTATGTGGAATAGACCTCTATAACAATGACATAGCAGGTTATAAACACCTCAAGGATCAGTCTAACAGTCTATGTGGAATAGACCTCTATAACAATGACATAGCAGGTTATAACCTCAAGGATCAGTCTAACAGTATGTGGAATAGACCTCTATAACAATGACATAGCAGGTTATAACCTCAAGGATCAGTCTAACAGTATGTGGAATAGACCTCTATAACAATGACATAGCAGGTTATGAAAACTTGGACCTCTCACCCAGTGTGTTGATGCGATAGAGGAACTCCCTGAACACGTCCTTCTCCTGCAGGAACTCTACAGGGATCTCAGGAAGGGTGGTGCCGAACTCTCCTCCCGGCCGAGGGGACCAGCCCAGCTTCCACACCTAGAGGTTACAGACAGACACGTTACAGGGGACCAGCCCAGCTTCCTCACCTAGAGGTTACAGGGGACCAGCCCAGCTTCCTCACCTAGAGGTTACAGTGGACCAGCCCAGCTTCCTCACCTAGAGGTTACAGGGGACCAGCCCAGCTTCCTCACCTAGAGGTTACAGGGGACCAGCCCAGCTTCCTCACCTAGAGGTTACAGGGGACCAGCCCAGCTTCCACACCTAGAGGTTACAGTGGACCTGCCCAGCTTCCTCACCTAGAGGTTACAGTGGACCAGCCCAGCTTCCTCACCTAGAGGTTACAGTGGACCAGCCCAGCTTCCACACCTAGAGGTTACAGGGGACCAGCCCAGCTTCCTCACCTAGAGGTTACAGTGGACCAGCCCAGCTTCCACACCTAGAGGTTACAGTGGACCAGCCCAGCTTCCTCACCTAGAGGTTATAGGGGACCAGCCCAGCTTCCACACCTAGAGGTTACAGGGGACCAGCCCAGCTTCCACACCTAGAGGTTACAGGGGACAAGCCCAGCTTCCTCACCTAGAGGTTACAGGGGACCAGCCCAGCGTCCTCACCTAGAGGTTACAGGGGACCAGCCCAGCTTCCTCACCTAGGGGTTACAGGGGACCAGCCCAGCTTCCTCACCTAGAGGTTACAGGGGACCAGCCCAGCTTCCACACCTAGAGGTTACAGGGGACCAGCCCAGCTTCCTCACCTAGAGGTTACAGGGGACCAGCCCAGCTTCCACACCTAGAGGTTACAGGGGACCAGCCCAGCTTCCACACCTAGAGGTTACAGACAGACACGTTACAGGGGACCAGCCCAGCTTCCTCACCTAGAGGTTACAGGGGACCAGCCCAGCTTCCTCACCTAGAGGTTACAGTGGACCAGCCCAGCTTCCTCACCTAGAGGTTACAGGGGACCAGCCCAGCTTCCTCACCTAGAGGTTACAGGGGACCAGCCCAGCTTCCTCACCTAGAGGTTACAGGGGACCAGCCCAGCTTCCTCACCTAGAGGTTACAGGGGACCAGCCCAGCTTCCTCACCTAGAGGTTACAGGGGACCAGCCCAGCTTCCTCACCTAGAGGTTACAGGGGACCAGCCCAGCTTCCTCACCTACAGGGAACCAGCCCAGCTTCCACACCTAGAGGTTACAGGGGACCAGCCCAGCTTCCTCACCTAGAGGTTACACACAGACACGTTACAGGGGACCAGCCAGGGGGGGGACTCTAGTGTAGCTGGTGACCAGTGACTGACCAGGGGGGGGGACTCTAGTGTAGCTGTTGACCAGTGACTGACCAGGGGGACTCTAGTGTAGCTGTTGACCAGTGACTGACCAGGGGGACCTCTAGTGTAGCTGTTGACCAGTGACTGACCAGGGGGACTCTAGTGTAGCTGTTGACCAGTGACTGACCAGGGGGACTCTAGTGTAGCTGTTGACCAGTGACTGACCGGGGGGACGGGACTCTAGTGTAGCTGTTGACCAGTGACTGACCAGGGGGGACCCTAGTGTAGCTGTTGACCAGTGACTGACCAGGGGGGACTCTAGTGTAGCTGTTGACCAGTGACTGACCAGGGGGACTCTAGTGTAGCTGTTGACCAGTGACTGACCAGGGGGACTCTAGTGTAGCTGTTGACCAGTGACTGACCAGGGGGACTCTAGTGTAGCTGTTGACCAGTGACTGACCAGGGGGACTCTAGTGTAGCTGGTGACCAGTGACTGACCAGGGGGACTCTAGTGTAGCTGTTGACCAGTGACTGACCAGGGGGGACTCTAGTGTAGCTGTTGACCAGTGACTGACCAGGGGGGACTCTAGTGTAGCTGTTGACCAGTGACTGACCAGGGGGACTCTAGTGTAGCTGGTGACCAGTGACTGACCAGGGGGACTCTAGTGTAGCTGTTGACCAGTGACTGACCAGGGGGACTCTAGTGTAGCTGTTGACCAGTGACTGACCAGGGGGGACTCTAGTGTAGCTGTTGACCAGTGACTGACCAGGGGGGACTCTAGTGTAGCTGTTGACCAGTGACTGACCAGGGGGACTCTAGTGTAGCTGTTGACCAGTCACTGACCAGGGGGACTCTAGTGTAGCTGTTGACCAGTGACTGACCAGGGGGACCTCTAGTGTAGCTGGTGACCAGTGACTGACCAGGGGGACTCTAGTGTAGCTGTTGACCAGTGACTGACCAGGGGGACCTCTAGTGTAGCTGTTGACCAGTGACTGACCAGGGGGACTCTAGTGTAGCTGTTGACCAGTGACTGACCAGGGGGACCTCTAGTGTAGCTGGTGACCAGTGACTGACCAGGGGGACTCTAGTGTAGCTGTTGACCAGTGACTGACCAGGGGGGACTCTAGTGTAGCTGTTGACCAGTGACTGACCAGGGGGACTCCAGTGTAGCTGTTGACCAGTGACTGACCAGGGGGGGGACTCTAGTGTAGCTGTTGACCAGTGACTGACCAGGGGGGGGGACTCTAGTGTAGCTGTTGACCAGTGACTGACCAGGGGGGGGACCTCTAGTGTAGCTGTTGACCAGTGACTGACCAGGGGGGGGACTCTAGTGTAGCTGTTGACCAGTGACTGACCAGGGGGGGGACTCTAGTGTAGCTGTTGACCAGTGACTGACCAGGGGGGGGACTCTAGTGTAGCTGTTGACCAGCGGTAGTCTGGACAGACTGATGATGATGTTTCGGAGCATCGGCGTGAGGAAGGCTGGGATTCCGCTGTTTCTATGGTGACCCAGAGACAGAACGCTCTGGAGACCTTCCACCAGCTCAGCCATGATCTCACACGACCGTCGCTCACACACGTCTGGAACACACACATTAGATATAACACAGAGATAAAACATTATAGATAACAGAGATAACACATTATAGATAACACAGAGATAACACAGAGATAACACAGAGATAACACAGAGATAACACAGAGATAACACATTATAGATAACAGAGATAACACAGAGATAACACATTATAGATAACACAGAGATAACACATTATAGATAACACATTATAGATAACACAGAGATAACACAGAGATAACACATTATAGATAACACATTATAGATAACACAGAGATAACACATTATAGATAACACATTATAGATAACACAGAGATAACACAGAGATAACACAGAGATAACACATTATAGATAACAGAGATAACACATTATAGATAACACAGAGATAACACAGAGATAACACATTATAGATAACACATTATAGATAACACAGAGATAACACAGAGATAACACATTATAGATAACAGAGATAACACAGAGATAACACATTATAGATAACAGAGATAACACATTATAGATAACACATTATAGATAACAGAGATAACACATTATAGATAACAGAGATAACACATTATAGATAACAGAGAGATAAAACATTATAGATAACACATTATAGATAACACAGAGATAACACAGAGATAACACATTATAGATAACAGAGATAACACATTATAGATAACACAGAGATAACACAGAGATAACACATTATAGATAACACAGAGATAACACATTATAGATAACACAGAGATAACACAGAGATAACACATTATAGATAACACAGAGATAACACATTATAGATAACACAGAGATAACACATTATAGATAACACAGAGATAACACATTATAGATAACACAGAGATAACACATTATAGATAACACAGAGATAACACATTATAGATAACAGAGAGATAACACATTATAGATAACACAGAGATAACACATTATAGATAACACAGAGATAACACATTATAGATAACACAGAGATAACACATTATAGATAACACAGAGATAACACAGAGAACACATTATAGATAACAAAGAGATAACACGTTAGAGATAACACATTATAGATAACAGAGATAACACAGAGATAACACATTATAGATACCACGTTAGAGATAACACGTTAGAGATAACACATTATAGATAACAGAGATAACACAGAGATAACACATTATAGATAACAGAGATAACAGAGATAACACATTATAGATAACACAGAGATAACACAGAGATAAAACATTATAGATAACAGAGATAACACATTATAGATAACACAGAGATAACACAGAGATAAAACATTATAGATAACAGAGATAACACATTATAGATAACACAGAGATAACACAGAGATAACACATTATAGATAACACAGAGATAACACATTATAGATAACACAGAGATAACACATTATAGATAACACATTATAGATAACACATTATAGATAACACATTAGAGATAACACGTTAGAGATAACACATTAGAGATAACACATTATAGATAACACATTATAGATAACACATTATAGATAACACATTAGAGATAACACATTAGAGATAACACGTTAGAGATAACACATTATAGATAACACATTATAGATAACACATTAGAGATAACACATTAGAGATAACACGTTAGAGATAACACGTTAGAGATAACACATTATAGATAACACATTATAGATAACACATTAGAGATAACACATTAGAGATAACACATTAGAGATAACACGTTAGAGATAACACATTAGAGATAACACATTAGAGATAACACGTTAGAGATAACACATTAGAGATAACACATTAGAGATAACACATTAGAGATAACACATTAGAGATAACACATTAGAGATAACACATTAGAGATAACACATTAGAGATAACACATTAGAGATAACACTTAACACATCTAATGCACATTAAAACACAGCAAGCTAACAGACTGTATTAGTAGCCTCTAGTCAGAAGATTTAACAGTGATGAAGCATGATCTAACTCACTGAGAGTGACGGACTAAAATGATGAGATAATGGCAACACAACAACAACTATATCGCTTACTGTCAGTGTTTGGAGAATGGACCTGGTCTGAATCACCGTCTGACCCGGTGGTTCTCTTCTTCCCTGGATGTAAGAGATGGTCACCTGGACCTACTGCCACTGGAGAGGAGAGGAGGTAGGGGGGAGAGAGGAGAGGAGAGAGAGAGGGAGAGAGAGGGAGGGAAAGGAGAGAAAGGGAGAGAGAGAAAGGAGAGGAGAGAGAGGGAGGACAGAGAGAGGCAAAGTGAGGGAGAGGAGAGAGAGAGGTAAAGAGAGGAAAGAGAGAGAAGGAAAGGGAGGGAGAGGAGAGAGAGGGAGGAGAGAGAGAGGTAGAGGAGAGAGAGAGACAGAGGGAGGTAAAGGGAGGGAGAGGTAAAGGGGGGGAGAGGTAAAGGGAGGGAGAGGAGAGAAAGGGAGGGAGAGGAGAGAAAGGAGGGGGAGGAGAGAAAGGGGGAGAGGAGAGAAAGGGGGAGAGGAGAGAAAGGGAGAGAGAAGAGGGGAGAGAGGGATGAGAGAGAAGTAGAGGAGAGAGAAGTAGAGAGGAGAGAGAGAGAGAGAGGGAGAGAGAGAGGGATGAGAGAGAGGGGGATGAGAGAGAGAGGAGAGAGAGAGAGAGAGACAGAGGGAGGTAAAGGGAGGGAGAGGTAAAGGGGAGAGGAGAGAAAGGGGGGGGGGGAGAGAGGGAGGAGGGGGAGAGGGAGGGAGGAGAGAGAGGGAGAGAGAAGGAGAGAGAAGTAGAGGAGAGAGAGAGAGAGAGAGAGAGAGGGATGAGAGAGAGGTAGAGGAGAGAGAGAGAGACAGAGGGAGGTAAAGGGAGGGAGAGGTAAAGGGA
>NW_027039982.1:52500-72170 GCF_034236695.1 Oncorhynchus nerka
ACTATATATACAGCAGTATGTGGACACCCCTTCATACTCTATATATACAGCAGTATGTGGACACCCCTTCATACACTATATATACAGGACACCCCTTCATACACTATATATACAGGACACCCCTTCATACACTATATATACAGGACACCCCTTCATACACTATATATATAGGACACCCCTTCATCCACTATATATACAGGAGAATGTGGACACCCCTTCATCCACTATATATACAGGACACCCCTTCATCCACTATATATACAGGACACCCCTTCATCCACTATATATACAGCAGAATGTGGACACCCCTTCATCCACTATATATACAGGACACCCCTTCATACTCTATATATACAGGACACCCCTTCATCCACTATATATACAGGACACCCCTTCATCCACTATATATACAGGACACCCCTTCATCCACTATATATATACAGGACACCCCTTCATCCACTATATATACAGGACACCCCTTCATCCACTATATATACAGGACACCCCTTCATCCACTATATATACAGGACACCCCTTCATCCACTATATATACAGCAGAATGTGGACACCCCTTCATCCACTATATATACAGCAGAATGTGGACACCCCTTCATCCACTATATATACAGGGCACCCCTTCATACACTATATATACAGGACACCCCTTCATCCACTATATATACAGGACACCCCTTCATCCACTATATATATACAGGACACCCCTTCATCCACTATATATACAGGACACCCCTTCATCCACTATATATACAGGACACCCCTTCATCCACTATATATACAGGACACCCCTTCATCCACTATATATACAGCAGAATGTGGACACCCCTTCATCCACTATATATACAGCAGAATGTGGACACCCCTTCATCCACTATATATACAGGGCACCCCTTCATACACTATATATACAGGACACCCCTTCATCCACTATATATACAGGACACCCCTTCATCCACTATATATACAGGACACCCCTTCATCCACTATATATACAGCAGAATGTGGACACCCCTTCATCCACTATATATACAGGACACCCCTTCATCCACTATATATACAGCAGAATGTGGACACCCCTTCATCCACTATATATACAGGACACCCCTTCATCCACTATATATACAGGACACCCCTTCATACTCTATATATACAGGACACCCCTTCATCCACTATATATACAGCAGTATGCGGACACCCCTTCATCCACTATATATACAGCAGAATGTGGACACCCCTTCATCCACTATATATACAGGACACCCCTTCATACTCTATATATACAGGACACCCCTTCATCCACTATATATACAGGACACCCCTTCATCCACTATATATACAGGACACCCCTTCATCCACTATATATACAGGACACCCCTTCATCCACTATATATACAGAACACCCCTTCATCCACTATATACACAGGACACCCCTTCATCCACTATATATACAGCAGAATGTGGACACCCCTTCATCCACTATATATACAGGACACCCCTTCATACTCTATATATACAGGACACCCCTTCATCCACTATATATACAGGACACCCCTTCATCCACTATATATACAGCAGAATGTGGACACCCCTTCATCCACTATATATACAGCAGAATGTGGACACCCCTTCATCCACTATATATACAGGACACCCCTTCATCCACTATATATACAGGACACCCCTTCATCCACTATATATACAGGACACCCCTTCATCCACTATATATACAGGACACCCCTTCATACTCTATATATACAGGACACCCCTTCATCCACTATATATACAGGACACCCCTTCATCCACTATATATACAGGACACCCCTTCATCCACTATATATACACAGTATGAGGACACCCTTCATCCACTATATATACAGGACACCCCTTCATCCACTATATATACAGGACACCCCTTCATCCACTATATATACAGGACACCCCTTCATCCACTATATATACAGGACACCCCTTCATTCCATATATACAGGACACCCCTTCATCCACTATATATACAGGACACCCCTTCATCCACTATATATACAGGACACCCCTTCATCCACTATATATACAGGACACCCCTTCATCCACTATATATACAGGACACCCCTTCCCTTCATACAGGACACCCCTTCCACTATATATAGGACACCCCTTCATCCACTATATATACAGGACACCCCTTCATCCACTATATATACAGGACACCCCTTCATCCACTATATACACAGGACACCCCTTCATCCACTATATATACAGCAGAATGTGGACACCCCTTCATCCACTATATATACAGGACACCCCTTCATCCACTATATATACAGCAGAATGTGGACACCCCTTCATCCACTATATATCCACTATATATACAGGACACCCCTTCATCCACTATATATACAGGACACCCCTTCATCCACTATATATACAGGACACCCCTTCATACACTATATATACAGGACACCCCTTCATCCACTATATATACAGGGCACCCCTTCATCCACTATATATACAGGACACCCCTTCATACACTATATATACAGGACACCCCTTCATACACTATATATACAGGACACCCCTTCATACACTATATATACAGCAGTATGTGGACACCCCTTCATCCACTATATATACAGGATACCCCTTCATCCACTATATATACAGCAGTATGTGGACACCCCTTCATCCACTATATATACAGCAGTATGTGGACACCCCTTCATCCACTATATATACAGGACACCCCTTCATCCACTATATATACAGCAGAATGTGGACACCCCTTCATCCACTATATATACAGGACACCCCTTCATCCACTATATATACAGGACACCCCTTCATCCACTATATATACAGCAGAATGTGGACACCCCTTCATCCACTATATATACAGGACACCCCTTCATCCACTATATATACAGGACACCCCTTCATCCACTATATACACAGGACACCCCTTCATACTCTATATATACAGGACACCCCTTCATCCACTATATATACAGGACACCCCTTCATCCACTATATACACAGGACACCCCTTCATCCACTATATACACAGGACACCCCTTCATCCACTATATATACAGGACACCCCTTCATCCACTATATATACAGGACACCCCTTCATACCACTATATATACAGGACACCCCTTCATACACTATATATACAGGACACCCCTTCATCCACTATATACACAGGACACCCCTTCATCCACTATATACACAGGACACCCCTTCATCCACTATATATACAGGACACCCCTTCATCCACTATATATACAGGACACCCCTTCATACTCTATATATACAGGACACCCCTTCATACTCTATATATACAGGACACCCCTTCATACACTATATATACAGGACACCCCTTCATCCACTATATACACAGGACACCCCTTCATCCACTATATACACAGGACACCCCTTCATCCACTATATATACAGCAGAATGTGGACACCCCTTCATCCACTATATATACAGGACACCCCTTCATCCACTATATATACAGGACACCCCTTCATACTCTATATATACAGGACACCCCTTCATACACTATATATAAAGGAAACCCCTTCATACTCTATATATGTACAGGACACAGCAGAATGAGGACACCCCTTCATACTCTATATATGTACAGGACACAGCAGAATGAGGACACCCCTTCATACACTATATATACAGCAGAATGTGGACACCCCTTCATACACTATATATATGCAGGACACCTCTTCATACACTATATATACAGCAGTATGAGGACACCCCTTCATCCACTATATATACAGGACACCCCTTCATCCACTATATATACAGCAGTATGAGGACACCCCTTCATCCACTATATATACAGGACACCCCTTCATCCACTATATATACAGGACACCCCTTCATCCACTATATATACAGCAGAATGTGGACACCCCTTCATCCACTATATATACAGGACACCCATTCATCCACTATATATACAGGACACCCCTTCATCCACTATATATACAGGACACCCCTTCATCCACTATATATACAGGACACCCCTTCATCCACTATATATACAGGACACCCCTTCATCCACTATATATACAGGACACCCCTTCATCCACTATATATACAGCAGAATGTGGACACCCCTTCATCCACTATATATACAGGACACCCCTTCATCCACTATATATACAGAACACCCCTTCATCCACTATATACACAGGACACCCCTTCATCCACTATATATACAGCAGAATGTGGACACCCCTTCATCCACTATATATACAGGACACCCCTTCATACTCTATATATACAGGACACCCCTTCATCCACTATATATACAGGACACCCCTTCATCCACTATATATACAGCAGAATGTGGACACCCCTTCATCCACTATATATACAGCAGAATGTGGACACCCCTTCATCCACTATATATACAGGACACCCCTTCATACACTATATATACAGGACACCCCTTCATCCACTATATATACAGGACACCCCTTCATACACTATATATACAGGACACCCCTTCATACACTATATATACAGGACACCCCTTCATACTCTATATATACAGGACACCCCTTCATCCACTATATATACAGGACACCCCTTCATCCACTATATATACAGGACACCCCTTCATACACTATATATACAGGACACCCCTTCATACTCTATATATACAGGACACCCCTTCATCCACTATATATACAGGACACCCCTTCATCCACTATATATACAGCAGTATGAGGACACCCCTTCATCCACTATATATACAGCAGTATGAGGACACCCCTTCATCCACTATATATACAGGACACCCCTTCATCCACTATATATACAGGACACCCCTTCATCCACTATATATACAGGACACCCCTTCATATTCTATATATACAGGACACCCCTTCATCCACTATATATACAGGACACCCCTTCATCCACTATATATACAGGACACCCCTTCATCCACTATATATACAGGACACCCCTTCATCCACTATATATACAGGACACCCCTTCATCCACTATATATACAGGACACCCCTTCATCCACTATATATACAGGACACCCCTTCATCCACTATATATACAGGACACCCCTTCATCCACTATATATACAGGACACCCCTTCATCCACTATATACACAGGACACCCCTTCATCCACTATATATACAGCAGAATGTGGACACCCCTTCATCCACTATATATACAGGACACCCCTTCATCCACTATATATACAGCAGAATGTGGACACCCCTTCATCCACTATATATCCACTATATATACAGGACACCCCTTCATCCACTATATATACAGGACACCCCTTCATCCACTATATATACAGGACACCCCTTCATACACTATATATACAGGACACCCCTTCATCCACTATATATACAGGGCACCCCTTCATCCACTATATATACAGGACACCCCTTCATACACTATATATACAGGACACCCCTTCATACACTATATATACAGGACACCCTTCATACACTATATATACAGCAGTATGTGGACACCCCTTCATCCACTATATATACAGGATACCCCTTCATCCACTATATATACAGCAGTATGTGGACACCCCTTCATCCACTATATATACAGCAGTATGTGGACACCCCTTCATCCACTATATATACAGGAGACCCCTTCATCCACTATATATACACAGAATGTGGACACCCCTTCATCCACTATATATACAGGACACCCCTTCATCCACTATATATACAGGACACCCCTTCATCCACTATATATACAGCAGAATGTGGACACCCCTTCATCCACTATATATACAGGACACCCCTTCATCCACTATATATACAGGACACCCCTTCATCCACTATATACACAGGACACCCTTCATACTCTATATATACAGGACACCCCTTCATCCACTATATATACAGGACACCCCTTCATCCACTATATACACAGGACACCCCTTCATCCACTATATACACAGGACACCCCTTCATCCACTATATATACAGGACACCCCTTCATCCACTATATATACAGGACACCCCTTCATACTCTATATATACAGGACACCCCTTCATACACTATATATACAGGACACCCCTTCATCCACTATATACACAGGACACCCCTTCATCCACTATATACACAGGACACCCCTTCATCCACTATATATACAGGACACCCCTTCATCCACTATATATACAGGACACCCCTTCATACTCTATATATACAGGACACCCTTCATACTCTATATATACAGGACACCCCTTCATACACTATATATACAGGACACCCCTTCATCCACTATATACACAGGACACCCCTTCATCCACTATATACACAGGACACCCCTTCATCCACTATATATACAGCAGAATGTGGACACCCCTTCATCCACTATATATACAGGACACCCCTTCATCCACTATATATACAGGACACCCCTTCATACTCTATATATACAGGACACCCCTTCATACACTATATATACAGGACACCCCTTCATACTCTATATATGTACAGGACACAGCAGAATGAGGACACCCCTTCATACTCTATATATGTACAGGACACAGCAGAATGAGGACACCCCTTCATACACTATATATACAGCAGAATGTGGACACCCCTTCATACACTATATATATGCAGGACACCTCTTCATACACTATATATACAGCAGTATGAGGACACCCCTTCATCCACTATATATACAGGACACCCCTTCATCCACTATATATACAGCAGTATGAGGACACCCCTTCATCCACTATATATACAGGACACCCCTTCATACACTATATATACAGCAGAATGTGGACACCCCTTCATCCACTATATATACAACAGTATGAGGACACCCCTTCATCCACTATATATACAGGACACCCCTCCATCCACTATATATACAGCAGAATGTGGACACCCCTTCATCCACTATATATACAACAGTATGAGGACACCCCTTCATCCACTATATATACAGGACACCCCTTCATCCACTATATATACAGGACACCCCTTCATACACTATATACACAGGACACCCCTTCATCCACTATATATACAGGACACCCCTTCATACACTATATATACAGGACACCCCTTCATCCACTATATATACAGGACACCCCTTCATACACTATATATACAGGACACCCCTTCATACACTATATATACAGCAGAATGTGGACACCCCTTCATACACTATATATACAGGACACCCCTTCATACACTATATATACAGGACACCCCTTCATACACTATATATACAGGACACCCCTTCATACACTATATATACAGCAGTATGAGGACACCCCTTCATACACTATATATACAGGACACCCCTTCATACACTATATATACAGGACACCCCTTCATACACTATATATACAGCAGAATGAGGACACCCCTTCATACACTATATATACAGGACTCCCCTTCATACACTATATACACAGGACACCCCTTCATCCACTATATATACAGGACACCCCTTCATCCACTATATATACAGGACACCCCTTCATCCACTATATATACAGCAGAATGTGGACACCCCTTCATACACGATATATGCAGGACACCCCTTCATACACCCTATATACAGCAGTATGTGGACACCCCTTCATCCACTATATATACAGGACACCCCTTCATCCACTATATATACAACAGTATGAGGACACCCCTTCATACACTATATATACAGCTGTATGTGGACACCCCTTCATCCACTATATATACAGGACACCCCTTCATCCACTATATATACAGCAGTATGTGGACACCCCTTCATACACTATATATACAGGACACCCCTTCATACACTATATATACAGGACACCCCTTCATACACTATATATACAGCAGAATGTGGACACCCCTTCATACACTATATATACAGCAGAATGTGGACACCCCTTCATACACTATATATACAGCTGTATGTGGACACCCCTTCATCCACTATATATACAGGACACCCCTTCATCCACTATATATACAGCAGTATGTGGACACCCCTTCATCCACTATATATACAGCAGTATGTGGACACCCCTTCATCCACTATATATACAGGACACCCCTTCATCCACTATATATACAGCAGTATGTAGACACCCCTTCATACACTATATATACAGGACACCCCTTCATCCACTATATATACAGGACACCCCTTCATACACTATATATACAGCAGAATGTGGACACCCCTTCATACACTATATATACAGGACACCCCTTCATCCACTATATATACAGGACACCCCTTCATACACTATATATACAGGACACCCCTTCATCCACTATATATACAGGACACCCCTTCATCCACTATATATACAGCAGTATGGACACCCCTTCATTCACTATATATACAGGACACCCCTTCATACACTATATATACAGCAGTATGTGGACACCCCTTCATCCACTATATATACAGGACAACCCTTCATCCACTATATATACAGCAGTATGGACACCCCTTCATCCACTATATATACAGGACACCCCTTCATACACTATATATACAGGACACCCCTTCATACACTATATATACAGCAGTATGTGGACACCCCTTCATCCACTATATATACAGGACAACCCTTCATACACTATATATACAGCAGAATGAGGACACCCCTTCATCCACTATATATACAGGACAACCCTTCATCCACTATATATACAGGACACCCCTTCATCCACTATATATACAGGACACCCCTTCATCCACTATATACAGGACAACCCTTCATCCACTATATATACAGGACACCCCTTCATCCACTATATATACAGGACACCCCTTCATACACTATATATACAGCAGTATGTGGACACCCCTTCATACACTATATATACAGGACACCCCTTCATACACTATATATACAGGACACCCCTTCATACTCTATATATACAGGACACCCCTTCATACACTATATATACAGGACACCCCTTCATCCACTATATATACAGGACACCCCTTCATACACTATATATACAGGACACCCCTTCATCCACTATATATACAGGACACCCTTCATACACTATATATACAGCAGTATGTGGACACCCCTTCATACACTATATATACAGGACACCCCTTCATACACTATATATACAGGACACCCTTCATACTCTATATATACAGGACACCCCTTCATCCACTATATATACAGGACACCCCTTCATCCACTATATATACAGCAGTATGAGGACACCCCTTCATACTCTATATATACAGGACACCCCTTCATACTCTATATATACAGGACACCCCTTCATCCACTATATATACAGCAGTATGTGGACACCCCTTCATACACTATATATACAGGACACCCCTTCATACACTATATATACAGCAGTATGAGGACAGGACACCCCTTCATACACTATATATACAGGACACCCCTTCATACACTATATATACAGGACACCCCTTCATACACTATATATACGGGACACCCCTTCATACACTATATATACAGGACACCCCTTCATACACTATATATACAGGACACCCCTTCATACACTATATATACAGGACACCCCTTCATCCACTATATATACAGGACACCCCTTCATACTCTATATATACAGGACACCCCTTCAAACTCTATATATACAGCAGTATGTGGACACCCCTTCATACACGATATATGCAGGACACCCCTTCATACACCCTATATACAGCAGAATGTGGACACCCCTTCATACACGATATATGCAGGACACCCCTTCATACACCCTATATACAGCAGTATGTGGACACCCCTTCATCCACTATATATACAGGACACCCCTTCATCCACTATATATATAACAGTATGAGGACACCCCTTCATACACTATATATACAGCTGTATGTGGACACCCCTTCATCCACTATATATACAGGACACCCCTTCATCCACTATATATACAGCAGTATGTGGACACCCCTTCATCCACTATATATACAGGACACCCCTTCATCCACTATATATACAGGACACCCCTTCATCCACTATATATACAGGACACCCCTTCATCCACTATATATACAGGACACCCCTTCATACACTATATATACAGGACACCCCTTCATACACTATATATACAGGACACCCCTTCATACACTATATATACAGGACACCCCTTCATCCACTATATATACAGCAGTATGTGGACACCCCTTCATACACTATATATACAGGACACCCCTTCATACACTATATATACAGGACACCCCTTCATACACTATATATACAGCAGTATGTGGACACCCCTTCATACACTATATATACAGGACACCCCTTCATACACTATATATACAGCAGTATGAGGACACCCCTTCATACACTATATATACAGGACACCCCTTCATACACTATATATACAGGACACCCCTTCATACACTATATATACAGCAGAATGAGGACACCCCTTCATACACTATATATACAGGACTCCCCTTCATACACTATATACACAGGACACCCCTTCATCCACTATATATACAGGACACCCCTTCATCCACTATATATACAGCAGTATGTGGACACCCCTTCATACACTATATATACAGGACACCCCTTCATACACTATATATACAGGACACCCCTTCATACACTATATATACAGCAGAATGTGGACACCCCTTCATACACTATATATACAGCAGAATGTGGACACCCCTTCATACACTATATATACAGCTGTATGTGGACACCCCTTCATCCACTATATATACAGGACACCCCTTCATCCACTATATATACAGCAGTATGTGGACACCCCTTCATCCACTATATATACAGCAGTATGTGGACACCCCTTCATCCACTATATATACAGGACACCCCTTCATCCACTATATATACAGCAGTATGTAGACACCCCTTCATACACTATATATACAGGACACCCCTTCATCCACTATATATACAGGACACCCCTTCATACACTATATATACAGCAGAATGTGGACACCCCTTCATACACTATATATACAGGACACCCCTTCATCCACTATATATACAGGACACCCCTTCATACACTATATATACAGGACACCCCTTCATCCACTATATATACAGGACACCCCTTCATCCACTATATATACAGCAGTATGGACACCCCTTCATTCACTATATATACAGGACACCCCTTCATACACTATATATACAGCAGTATGTGGACACCCCTTCATCCACTATATATACAGGACAACCCTTCATCCACTATATATACAGCAGTATGGACACCCCTTCATCCACTATATATACAGGACACCCCTTCATACACTATATATACAGGACACCCCTTCATACACTATATATACAGCAGTATGTGGACACCCCTTCATCCACTATATATACAGGACAACCCTTCATACACTATATATACAGCAGAATGAGGACACCCCTTCATCCACTATATATACAGGACAACCCTTCATCCACTATATATACAGGACACCCCTTCATCCACTATATATACAGGACACCCCTTCATCCACTATATATACAGGACAACCCTTCATCCACTATATATACAGGACACCCCTTCATCCACTATATATACAGGACACCCCTTCATACACTATATATACAGCAGTATGTGGACACCCCTTCATACACTATATATACAGGACACCCCTTCATACACTATATATACAGGACACCCCTTCATACTCTATATATACAGGACACCCCTTCATACACTATATATACAGGACACCCCTTCATCCACTATATATACAGGACAACCCTTCATACACTATATATACAGGACACCCCTTCATCCACTATATATACAGGACACCCCTTCATACACTATATATACAGCAGTATGTGGACACCCCTTCATACACTATATATACAGGACACCCCTTCATACACTATATATACAGGACACCCCTTCATACTCTATATATACAGGACACCCCTTCATCCACTATATATACAGGACACCCCTTCATCCACTATATATACAGCAGTATGAGGACACCCCTTCATACTCTATATATACAGGACACCCCTTCATACTCTATATATACAGGACACCCCTTCATCCACTATATATACAGCAGTATGTGGACACCCCTTCATACACTATATATACAGGACACCCCTTCATACACTATATATACAGCAGTATGAGGACAGGACACCCCTTCATACACTATATATACAGGACACCCCTTCATACACTATATATACAGGACACCCCTTCATACACTATATATACGGGACACCCCTTCATACACTATATATACAGGACACCCCTTCATACACTATATATACAGGACACCCCTTCATACACTATATATACAGGACACCCCTTCATCCACTATATATACAGGACACCCCTTCATACTCTATATATACAGGACACCCCTTCAAACTCTATATATACAGCAGTATGTGGACACCCCTTCATACACTATATATACAGCAGTATGTGGACACCCCTTCATACACGATATATGCAGGACACCCCTTCATACACCCTATATACAGCAGAATGTGGACACCCCTTCATACACGATATATGCAGGACACCCCTTCATACACCCTATATACAGCAGTATGTGGACACCCCTTCATCCACTATATATACAGGACACCCCTTCATCCACTATATATATAACAGTATGAGGACACCCCTTCATACACTATATATACAGCTGTATGTGGACACCCCTTCATCCACTATATATACAGGACACCCCTTCATCCACTATATATACAGCAGTATGTGGACACCCCTTCATCCACTATATATACAGGACACCCCTTCATCCACTATATATACAGGACACCCCTTCATCCACTATATATACAGGACACCCCTTCATCCACTATATATACAGGACACCCCTTCATACACTATATATACAGGACACCCCTTCATACACTATATATACAGGACACCCCTTCATACACTATATATACAGGACACCCCTTCATCCACTATATATACAGCAGTATGTGGACACCCCTTCATACACTATATATACAGGACACCCCTTCATACACTATATATACAGGACACCCCTTCATACACTATATATACAGCAGAATGTGGACACCCCTTCATACACTATATATACAGCAGAATGTGGACACCCCTTCATACACTATATATACAGCTGTATGTGGACACCCCTTCATCCACTATATATACAGGACACCCCTTCATCCACTATATATACAGCAGTATGTGGACACCCCTTCATCCACTATATATACAGCAGTATGTGGACACCCCTTCATCCACTATATATACAGGACACCCCTTCATCCACTATATATACAGCAGTATGTGGACACCCCTTCATACACTATATATACAGGACACCCCTTCATCCACTATATATACAGGACACCCCTTCATACACTATATATACAGCAGAATGTGGACACCCCTTCATACACTATATATACAGCAGAATGTGGACACCCCTTCATCCACTATATATACAGGACACCCCTTCATCCACTATATATACAGGACACCCCTTCATACACTATATATACAGGACACCCCTTCATCCACTATATATACAGGACACCCCTTCATCCACTATATATACAGCAGTATGGACACCCCTTCATCCACTATATATACAGGACACCCCTTCATCCACTATATATACAGGACACCCCTTCATACACTATATATACAGCAGTATGTGGACACCCCTTCATCCACTATATATACAGGACACCCCTTCATACACTATATATACAGCAGAATGAGGACACCCCTTCATCCACTATATATACAGGACACCCCTTCATCCACTATATATACAGCAGTATGAGGACACCCCTTCATACTCTATATATACAGGACACCCCTTCATACTCTATATATACAGGACACCCCTTCATCCACTATATATACAGCAGTATGTGGACACCCCTTCATACACTATATATACAGGACACCCCTTCATACACTATATATACAGCAGTATGAGGACACCCCTTCATACACTATATATACAGGACACCCCTTCATACACTATATATACGGGACACCCCTTCATACACTATATATACAGGACACCCCTTCATACACTATATATACAGGACACCCCTTCATACACTATATATACAGGACACCCCTTCATCCACTATATATACAGGACACCCCTTCATACTCTATATATACAGGACACCCCTTCAAACTCTATATATACAGCAGTATGTGGACACCCCTTCATACACTATATATACAGCAGTATGTGGACACCCCTTCATACACTATATATACAGGACACCCCTTCATACACTATATATACAGGACACCCCTTCATACACTATATATACAGGACACCCCTTCATACACTATATATACAGGACACCCCTTCATCCACTATATATACAGGACACCCCTTCATACTCTATATATACAGGACACCCCTTCAAACTCTATATATACAGCAGTATGTGGACACCCCTTCATACACTATATATACAGCAGTATGTGGACACCCCTTCATACACTATATATACAGGACACCCCTTCATACACTATATATACAGCAGTATGTGGACACCCCTTCATACACTATATATACAGCAGTATGTGGACACCCCTTCATACACTATATATACAGCAGTATGTGGACACCCCTTCATACACTATATATACAGCAGTATGTGGACACCCCTTCATACACTATATATACAGGACACCCCTTCATACACTATATATACAGCAGTATGTGGACACCCCTTCATCCACTATATATACAGGACACCCCTTCATACACTATATATATACAGGACACCCCTTCATACACTATATATACAGGACACCCCTTCAAACTCTATATATACAGCAGTATGTGGACACCCCTTCATACTCTATATATACAGGACACCCTTCAAACTCTATATATACAGCAGTATGTGGACACCCCTTCATACACTATATATACAGCAGTATGTGGACACCCCTTCATACACTATATATACAGGACACCCCTTCATACACTATATATACAGCAGTATGTGGACACCCCTTCATCCACTATATATACAGGACACCCCTTCATACACTATATATATACAGGACACCCCTTCATACACTATATATACAGGACACCCCTTCATCCAATATATACAGCAGTATGAGGACACCCCTTCATACACTATATATACAGGACACCCCTTCATACACTATATATACAGGACACCCCTTCATACTCTATATATACAGGACACCCCTTCATACTCTATATATACAGGACACCCCTTCATACACTATAAATACAGGACACCCCTTCATACACTATAAATACAGGACATCCCTTCATACTCTATATATACAGGACACCCCTTCATACACTATATATACAGCAGTATGTGGACACCCCTTCATCCACTATATATACAGGACACCCCTTCATACTCTATATATACAGGACACCCCTTCATACTCTATATATACAGGACACCCCTTCATACACTATAAATACAGGACACCCCTTCATACACTATAAATACAGGACATCCCTTCATACTCTATATATACAGGACACCCCTTCATACACTATATATACAGCAGTATGAGGACACCCCTTCATCCACTATATATACAGCAGTATGAGGACACCCCTTCATACACTATATATACAGGACACCCCTTCATACACTATAAATACAGGACACCCCTTCATACTCTATATATACAGGACACCCCTTCATACACTATAAATACAGGACACCCCTTCATACTCTATATATACAGGACACCCCTTCATACACTATAAATACAGGACACCCCTTCATACACTATAAATACAGGACATCCCTTCATACTCTATATATACAGGACACCCCTTCATACACTATATATACAGCAGTATGTGGACACCCCTTCATCCACTATATATACAGGACACCCCTTCATACTCTATATATACAGCAGTATGTGGACACCCCTTCATACACTATATATACAGGACACCCCTTCATACTCTATATATACAGCAGTATGTGGACACCCCTTCATACACTATATATACAGCAGTATGTGGACACCCCTTCATACACTATATATACAGGACACCCCTTCATACACTATATATACAGGACACCCCTTCATACACTATATATACAGGACACCCCTTCATACACTATATATACAGCAGTATGTGGACACCCCTTCATACACTATATATACAGGACACCCCTTCATACACTATATATACAGGACACCCCTTCATACACTATATATACAGCAGTATGTGGACACCCCTTCATACACTATATATACAGGACACCCCTTCATACACTATATATACAGCAGTATGTGGACACCCCTTCATCCACTATATATACAGGACACCCCTTCATACACTATATATACAGGACACCCCTTCTATATATACAGGACATACACTATATATACAGGACACCCCTTCATACACTATATATACAGGACACCCCTTCATACACTATATATACAGGACACCCCTTCATACACTATATATACAGCAGTATGTGGACACCCCTTCATACACTATATATACAGCAGTATGTGGACACCCCTTCATACACTATATATACAGGACACCCCTTCATACACTATATATACAGGACACCCCTTCATACACTATATATACAGGACACCCCTTCATACACTATATATACAGCAGTATGTGGACACCCCTTCATACACTATATATACAGGACACCCCTTCATACACTATATATACAGCAGTATGTGGACACCCCTTCATCCACTATATATACAGGACACCCCTTCATACACTATATATACAGCAGTATGTGGACACCCCTTCATACACTATATATACAGGACACCCTTCATCCACTATATATACAGCAGTATGTGGACACCCCTTCATCCACTATATATACAGCAGTATGTGGACACCCCTTCATCCACTATATATACAGCAGTATGTGGACACCCCTTCATCCACTATATATACAGCAGTATGTGGACACCCCTTCATACACTATATATACAGCAGTATGTGGACACCCCTTCATACACTATATATACAGCAGTATGTGGACACCCCTTCATCCACTATATATACAGCAGTATGTGGACACCCCTTCATCCACTATATATACAGCAGTATGTGGACACCCCTTCATACACTATATATACAGCAGTATGTGGACACCCCTTCATTCACTATATATACAGGACACCCCTTCATACACTATATATACAGGACTCCCCTTCATACACTATATATACAGCAGAATGTGGACACCCCTTCATCCACTATATATACAACAGTATGAGGACACCCCTTCATCCACTATATATACAGGACACCCCTTCATCCACTATATATACAGGACACCCCTTCATACACTATATACACAGGACACCCCTTCATCCACTATATATACAGGACACCCCTTCATACACTATATATACAGGACACCCCTTCATACACTATATATACAGGACACCCCTTCATACACTATATATACAGGACACCCCTTCATACACTATATATACAGGACACCCCTTCATACACTATATATACAGCAGTATGAGGACACCCCTTCATACACTATATATACAGGACACCCCTTCATACACTATATATACAGGACACCCCTTCATACACTATATATACAGGACACCCCTTCATACACTATATATACAGGACACCCCTTCATACACTATATATACAGCAGAATGAGGACACCCCTTCATACACTATATATACAGGACTCCCCTTCATACACTATATACACAGGACACCCCTTCATCCACTATATATACAGGACACCCCTTCATCCACTATATATACAGGACACCCCTTCATCCACTATATATACAGCAGAATGTGGACACCCCTTCATACACGATATATGCAGGACACCCCTTCATACACCCTATATACAGCAGTATGTGGACACCCCTTCATCCACTATATATACAGGACACCCCTTCATCCACTATATATACAACAGTATGAGGACACCCCTTCATACACTATATATACAGCTGTATGTGGACACCCCTTCATCCACTATATATACAGGACACCCCTTCATCCACTATATATACAGCAGTATGTGGACACCCCTTCATCCACTATATATACAGCAGTATGTGGACACCCCTTCATCCACTATATATACAGGACACCCCTTCATCCACTATATATACAGGACACCCCTTCATACACTATATATACAGGACACCCCTTCATCCACTATATATACAGGACACCCCTTCATACACTATATATACAGGACACCCCTTCATACACTATATATACAGGACACCCCTTCATACACTATATATACAGGACACCCCTTCATCCACTATATATACAGCAGTATGTGGACACCCCTTCATACACTATATATACAGGACACCCCTTCATACACTATATATACAGGACACCCCTTCATACACTATATATACAGCAGAATGTGGACACCCCTTCATACACTATATATACAGCAGAATGTGGACACCCCTTCATACACTATATATACAGCTGTATGTGGACACCCCTTCATCCACTATATATACAGGACACCCCTTCATCCACTATATATACAGCAGTATGTGGACACCCCTTCATCCACTATATATACAGCAGTATGTGGACACCCCTTCATCCACTATATATACAGGACACCCCTTCATCCACTATATATACAGCAGTATGTGGACACCCCTTCATACACTATATATACAGGACACCCCTTCATCCACTATATATACAGGACACCCCTTCATACACTATATATACAGCAGAATGTGGACACCCCTTCATACACTATATATACAGCAGAATGTGGACACCCCTTCATCCACTATATATACAGGACACCCTTCAAACACTATATATACAGGACACCCCTTCATCCACTATATATACAGGACACCCCTTCATACACTATATATACAGGACACCCCTTCATCCACTATATATACAGGACACCCCTTCATACACTATATATACAGGACACCCTTCATACACTATATATACAGCAGAATGAGGACACCCTTCATCCACTATATATACAGGACACCCCTTCATCCACTATATATACAGCAGTATGAGGACACCCCTTCATACTCTATATATACAGGACACCCTTCATACTCTATATATACAGGACACCCTTCATCCACTATATATACAGCAGTATGTGGACACCCCTTCATACACTATATATACAGGACACCCCTTCATACACTATATATACAGCAGTATGAGGACACCCCTTCATACACTATATATACAGGACACCCCTTCATACTCTATATATACAGCAGTATGTGGACACCCCTTCATACACTATATATACAGGACACCCCTTCATACTCTTATATATACAGGGACACCCCTTCATACACTATATATACAGCAGTATGTGGACACCCCTTCATACACTATATATACAGCAGTATGTGGACACCCCTTCATACACTATATATACAGGACACCCTTCATACACTATATATACAGCACATGTGGACACCCCTTCATACACTATATATACAGGACACCCTTCATACACTATATATACAGCAGTATGTGGACACCCCTTCATACACTATATATACAGGACACCCCTTCATACACTATATATACAGCAGTATGTGGACACCCTTCATCC
>NW_027039982.1:72670-85170 GCF_034236695.1 Oncorhynchus nerka
CCTCTTCCTCTCTCTCTCCTCTCTCTCTCCTCTTCCTCTCTCTCGCTCTCTCTCTCCTCTTCCTCTCTCTCGCTCTCTCTCTCTCTTCCTCTCTCTCGCTCTCTCTCTCTCTCTCTCCTCTACTTCTCTCTCTCTCTCCTCTACTTCTCTCTCTCTCTCCTCTACTTCTCTCTCTCTCTCCTCTACTTCTCTCTCTCTCTCTCTCCTCTACTTCTCTCTCATCCCTTTCTCTCACTCTCTATATATATCCCTTACCTCTCCCTCCCTTTACCTCTCCCTCCTTTTGCCTCCTCCTCTGTCTATCTCTAAATATATATATATATCCTCTAGTATATATATATATATATATATATATACTTTATATATATATATAATATATTTATATATATATCTCCTCTACTTTCTCAAAAAAATCTATCTATCCCTTTGCAGCATCTTAATTATATATATCCCTCTCTCCTCTCCCCTTTTCTTCTGTAATAATATGGTACCTCTCCTCTACTGGCATTCTGTAATGTGTGTATCTTGGCATCATTAACCAGTAATGCCTCCTCTCTCCTCTACTCTCTCTCTCCTCTACTTCTCTCTCTCTCTCTCCTCTACTTCTCTCTCCTCCCTCTCTCTCCTCCCTCTCTCTCTCTCCTTTACCTCTCTCATCCCTCTCTCTCCCTCTCTCCCTCTCTCCTCTCCCCCTTTCTCTCTCCCTCCTTTACCTCTCCCTCCCTTTTACCTCCCTCTGTCTCTCTCTCCTCTACCTCTCTCTCTCATCCTCTCTCTCCTCTTCTCCTCTCTCTCCTCCTTCTCTCTCCTCTACTTCTCTCTCCTCCCTCTCTCCCTCTCCCCTCTCTCTCCTCCCCCTCCTTTACCTCTCCCTCCCCTTTACCTCTCCCTCCCTTTTCCCTCCTCTCCCTCTCCCTCTACCTCTCCCTCTGTAGATCCTCTCTCTCCTTCTCTCTCTCTCTCTCCTCTTCTCTCTCCTCTACTTCTCTCTCATCCCTCTCTCTCTCCTCTCCCCCTTTCTCTCCTCTCCCCCTTTCTCCCTCTCCCCCCTTTCTCTCCTCTCCCCCTTTCTCTCTCCCCTTCTCTCCTCCCTCCCTTTCTCTCCTCTCCCTCCCTTTACCTCTCCCCCCTTTACCTCTCCCTCCCTTTACCTCCCTCTGTCTCTCTCTCTCCTCTACCTCTCTCTCTCCTCCCTCTCTCTCCTCTCCCTCCTTTCCTTCTCTCTCTTTCCTCTCTTTACCTCTCTCTCTCCTCTCCCTCACTTTGCTCTCTCTGTCCTCCCTCTCTCCCTCTCCTTTCTCTCTCTCCCTTTCTCTCCTTTCCCTCCCTCTCTCTCTCCTCTCTCTCTCCTCTCCTCTCTCCCCCTACCTCCCTCTCCTCTCCAGTGGCAGTAGGTCCAGGTGACCATCTCTTACATCCAGGGAAGAAGAGAACCACCGGGTCAGACGGTGATTCAGACCAGGTCCATTCTCCAAACACTGACAGTAAGCGATATAGTTGTTGTTGTGTTGCCATTATCTCATATTTTTAGTTGTTGTTGTGTTGCCATTATCTCATCATTTTAGTCCGTCACTCTCAGTGAGTTAGATCATGCTTCATCACTGTTAAATCTTCTGACTAGAGGCTACTAATACAGTCTGTTAGCTTGCTGTGTTTTAATGTGCATTAGATGTGTTAAGTGTTATCTCTAATGTGTTATCTCTAATGTGTTATCTCTAATGTGTTCTCTGTGTTATCTCTAATGTGTTATCTCTAATGTGTTATCTCTAATGTGTTATCTCTAATGTGTTATCTCTAATGTGTTATCTCTAATGTGTTATCTCTAATGTGTTATCTCTAACGTGTTATATCTAATGTGTTATCTCTAATGTGTTATCTCTAATGTGTTATCTCTAATGTGTTATCTATAATGTGTTATCTATAATGTGTTATCTCTAATGTGTTATCTCTAATGTGTTATCTCTAATGTGTTATCTATAATGTGTTATCTATAATGTGTTATCTCTAACGTGTTATCTCTAATGTGTTATCTCTAATGTGTTATCTCTAACGTGTTATCTCTAACGTGTTATCTCTAATGTGTTATCTCTAATGTGTTATCTCTAATGTGTTATCTATAATGTGTTATCTATAATGTGTTATCTCTGTGTTATCTATAATGTGTTATCTCTGTGTTATCTATAATGTGTTATCTCTGTGTTATCTCTGTGTTATCTATAATGTGTTATCTCTGTTATCTATAATGTTTTATCTCTGTGTTATCTCTGTGTTATCTATAATGTGTTATCTATAATGTTTTATCTCTGTGTTATCTCTGTGTTATCTATAATGTGTTATCTATAATGTGTTATCTCTGTTATCTCTGTTATCTATAATGTGTTATCTCTGTGTTATCTCTGTTATCTATAATGTGTTATCTATAATGTGTTATCTCTGTGTTATCTCTGTTATCTATAATGTGTTATCTCTAACGTGTTATCTCTAACGTGGTATCTATAATGTGTTATCTCTATCTCTGTGTTATCTGTGTTATCTCTGTTATCTATAATGTGTTATCTCTTTGTTATCTAATGTGTTATGTGTTCTAATGTGTTATCTCTGTGTTATCTATAATGTGTTATCTCTGTGTTATCTATAATGTGTTATCTCTGTGTTATCTATAATGTGTTATCTCTGTGTTATCTATAATGTGTTATCTCTGTATTTATCTATAATGTGTTATCTCTGTGTTATCTATAATGTGTTATCTCTGTGTTATCTATAATGTGTTATCTCTGTGTTATCTATAATGTGTTATCTCTGTGTTATCTATAATGTGTTATCTCTGTGTTATCTCTGTGTTATCTATAATGTGTTATCTCTGTGTTATCTATAATGTGTTATCTCTGTGTTATCTCTGTGTTATCTATAATGTGTTATCTCTGTGTTATCTCTGTGTTATCTATAATGTGTTATCTCTGTTATCTATAATGTGTTATCTCTGTGTTATCTCTGTGTTATCTATAATGTGTTATCTATAATGTTTTATCTCTCTGTTATCTATAATGTGTTATCTCTGTTATCTATAATGTGTTATCTCTGTTATCTATAATGTGTTATCTCTGTGTTATCTCTGTTATCTATAATGTGTTATCTCTGTGTTATCTCTGTGTTATCTATAATGTGTTATCTCTGTGTTATCTCTGTGTTATCTATAATGTGTTATCTATAATGTGTTATCTCTGTGTTATCTCTGTGTTATCTATAATGTTATCTATAATGTTTTATCTCTCTGTTATCTATAATGTTTTATCTCTGTGTTATCTCTGTGTTATCTCTGTGTTATGTTATCTGTGTTATCTATAATGTGTTATCTCTGTGTTATCTATCTGTTATCTATCTGTGTTATCTCTGTGTTATCTCTGTGTTATCTATAATGTGTTATCTATAATGTGTTATCTCTGTGTTATCTATCTCTGTGTTATCTATAATGTGTTATCTCTGTGTTATCTCTGTGTTATCTATGATGTGTTATCTCTGTTATCTATAATGTGTTATCTCTGTGTTATCTCTGTGTTATCTCTGTGTTATCTCTGTGTTATCTATAATGTGTTATCTATAATGTTTTATCTCTCTGTTATCTATAATGTGTTATCTCTGTTATCTATAATGTGTTATCTCTGTTATCTATAATGTTTTATCTCTGTGTTATATCTAATGTGTGTGTTCCAGACGTGTGTGAGCGACGGTCGTGTGAGATCATGGCTGAGCTGGTGGAAGGTCTCCAGAGCGTTCTGTCTCTGGGTCACCATAGAAACAGCGGAATCCCAGCCTTCCTCACGCCGATGCTCCGAAACATCATCATCAGTCTGTCCAGACTACCGCTGGTCAACAGCTACACTAGAGTCCCCCCCCTGGTCAGTCACTGGTCAACAGCTACACTAGAGTCCCCCCCCTGGTCAGTCACTGGTCAACAGCTACACTAGAGTCCCCCCCCTGGTCAGTCACTGGTCAACAGCTACACTAGAGGTCCCCCTGGTCAGTCACTGGTCAACAGCTACACTAGAGTCCCCCTGGTCAGTCACTGGTCAACAGCTACACTAGAGTCCCCCTGGTCAGTCACTGGTCAACAGCTACACTAGAGTCCCCCTGGTCAGTCACTGGTCAACAGCTACACTAGAGTCCCCCTGGTCAGTCACTGGTCAACAGCTACACTAGAGTCCCCCCTGGTCAGTCACTGGTCACCAGCTACACTAGAGTCCCCCTGGTCAGTCACTGGTCAACAGCTACACTAGAGTCCCCCTGGTCAGTCACTGGTCAACAGCTACACTAGAGGTCCCCCTGGTCAGTCACTGGTCAACAGCTACACTAGAGTCCCCCTGGTCAGTCACTGGTCACCAGCTACACTAGAGTCCCCCTGGTCAGTCACTGGTCAACAGCTACACTAGAGTCCCCCCTGGTCAGTCACTGGTCAACAGCTACACTAGAGTCCCCCTGGTCAGTCACTGGTCAACAGCTACACTAGAGTCCCCCTGGTCAGTCACTGGTCAACAGCTACACTAGAGTCCCCCCTGGTCAGTCACTGGTCAACAGCTACACTAGAGTCCCCCCTGGTCAGTCACTGGTCAACAGCTACACTAGAGTCCCCCTGGTCAGTCACTGGTCACCAGCTACACTAGAGTCCCCCTGGTCAGTCACTGGTCAACAGCTAGAGTCCCCACTCAGAGTCCCCCCTGGTCAGTCACTGGTCAACAGCTACACTAGAGTCCCCCTGGTCAGTCACTGGTCAACAGCTACACTAGAGTCCCCCCTGGTCAGTCACTGGTCACAGCAGTCACACTAGAGTCCCCCCTGGTCAGTCACTGGTCAACAGCTACACTAGAGTCCCCCTGGTCAGTCACTGGTCAACAGCTACACTAGAGTCCCCCCTGGTCAGTCACTGGTCAACAGCTACACTAGAGTCCCCCCTGGTCAGTCACTGGTCAACAGCTACACTAGAGGTCCCCCCTGGTCAGTCACTGGTCAACAGCTACACTAGAGTCCCCCCTGGTCAGTCACTGGTCAACAGCTACACTAGAGTCCCCCCCCCTGGTCAGTCACTGGTCACCAGCTACACTAGAGTCCCCCCCCTGGCTGGTCCCCTGTAACGTGTCTGTGTGTAACCTCTAGGTGAGGAAGCTGGGCTGGTCCCCTGTAACCTCTAGGTGTGGAAGCTGGGCTGGTTCCCTGTAGGTGAGGAAGCTGGGCTGGTCCCCTGTAACCTCTAGGTGAGGAAGCTGGGCTGGTCCCCTGTAACCTCTAGGTGAGGAAGCTGGGCTGGTCCCCTGTAACCTCTAGGTGAGGAAGCTGGGCTGGTCCCCTGTAACCTCTAGGTGAGGAAGCTGGGCTGGTCCCCTGTAACCTCTAGGTGAGGAAGCTGGGCTGGTCCCCTGTAACCTCTAGGTGAGGAAGCTGGGCTGGTCCACTGTAACCTCTAGGTGAGGAAGCTGGGCTGGTCCCCTGTAACCTCTAGGTGAGGAAGCTGGGCTGGTCCCCTGTAACGTGTCTGTCTGTAACCTCTAGGTGTGGAAGCTGGGCTGGTCCCCTGTAACCTCTAGGTGTGGAAGCTGGGCTGGTCCCCTGTAACCTCTAGGTGAGGAAGCTGGGCTGGTCCCCTGTAACCTCTAGGTGTGGAAGCTGGGCTGGTCCCCTGTAACCTCTAGGTGAGGAAGCTGGGCTGGTCCCCTGTAACCCCTAGGTGAGGAAGCTGGGCTGGTCCCCTGTAACCTCTAGGTGAGGACGCTGGGCTGGTCCCCTGTAATCTCTAGGTGTGGAAGCTGGGCTGGTCCCCTGTAACCTCTAGGTGAGGAAGCTGGGCTGGTCCCCTGTAACCTCTAGGTGAGGAAGCTGGGCTTGTCCCCTGTAACCTCTAGGTGTGGAAGCTGGGCTGGTCCCCTGTAACCTCTAGGTGTGGAAGCTGGGCTGGTCCCCTATAACCTCTAGGTGAGGAAGCTGGGCTGGTCCACTGTAACCTCTAGGTGTGGAAGCTGGGCTGGTCCACTGTAACCTCTAGGTGAGGAAGCTGGGCTGGTCCCCTGTAACCTCTAGGTGTGGAAGCTGGGCTGGTCCACTGTAACCTCTAGGTGAGGAAGCTGGGCTGGTCCACTGTAACCTCTAGGTGAGGAAGCTGGGCAGGTCCACTGTAACCTCTAGGTGTGGAAGCTGGGCTGGTCCCCTGTAACCTCTAGGTGAGGAAGCTGGGCTGGTCCCCTGTAACCTCTAGGTGAGGAAGCTGGGCTGGTCCCCTGTAACCTCTAGGTGAGGAAGCTGGGCTGGTCCACTGTAACCTCTAGGTGAGGAAGCTGGGCTGGTCCCCTGTAACCTCTAGGTGAGGAAGCTGGGCTGGTCCCCTGTAACGTGTCTGTCTGTAACCTCTAGGTGTGGAAGCTGGGCTGGTCCCCTCGGCCGGGAGGAGAGTTCGGCACCACCCTTCCTGAGATCCCTGTAGAGTTCCTGCAGGAGAAGGACGTGTTCAGGGAGTTCCTCTATCGCATCAACACACTGGGTGAGAGGTCCAAGTTTTCATAACCTGCTATGTCATTGTTATAGAGGTCTATTCCACATACTGTTAGACTGATCCTTGAGGTTATAACCTGCTATGTCATTGTTATAGAGGTCTATTCCACATAGACTGTTAGACTGATCCTTGAGGTGTTTATAACCTGCTATGTCATTGTTATAGAGGTCTATTCCACATAGACTGTTAGACTGATCCTTTAGGTTATAACCTGCTATGTCATTGTTATAGAGGTCTATTCCACATAGACTGTTAGACTGATCCTTTAGGGGGTTATAACCTGCTATGTCATTGTTATAGAGGTCTATTCCACATCTACAGTCGACTGTTAGACTGATCCTTTAGGTGGTTATAACCTGCTATGTCATTGTTATAGAGGTCTATTCCACATAGACTGTTAGACTGATCTTTTAAGTGCTTATAACCTGCTATGTCATTGTTATAGAGGTCTATTCCACATAGACTGTTAGACTGATCCTTGAGGTTATAACCTGCTATGTCATTGTTATAGAGGTCTATTCCACATAGACTGTTAGACTAATCCTTTAGGTGTTTATAACCTGCTATGTCATTGTTATAGAGGCCTATTCCACATCGACTGTTAGACTGATCCTTTAGGTTATAACCTGCTATGTCATTGTTATAGAGGTCTATTCCACATCTACAGTCGACTGTTAGACTGATCTATTAGGTGTTTATAACCTGCTATGTCATTGTTATAGAGGTCTATTCCACATCGACTGTTAGACTGATCCTTTAGGTGCTTATAACCTGCTATGTCATTGTTATAGAGGTCTATTCCACATCGACTGTTAGACTGATCCTTGAGGTGTTTATAACCTGCTATGTCATTGTTATAGAGGCCTATTCCACATCTACAGTCGACTGTTAGACTGATCCTTGAGGTGTTTATAACCTGCTATGTCATTGTTATAGAGGTCTATTCCACATAGACTGTTAGACTGATCCTTGAGGTTATAACCTGCTATGTCATTGTTATAGAGGTCTATTCCACATAGACTGTTAGACTGATCCTTTAGGTTATAACCTGCTATGTCATTGTTATAGAGGTCTATTCCACATAGACTGTTAGACTGATCCTTTAGGTTATAACCTGCTATGTCATTGTTATAGAGGCCTATTCCACATAGACTGTTAGACTGATCCTTTAGGTTATAACCTGCTATGTCATTGTTATAGAGGTCTATTCCACATAGACTGTTAGACTGATCCTTTAGGTGGTTATAACCTGCTATGTCATTGTTATAGAGGCCTATTCCACATAGACTGTTAGACTGATCCTTTAGGTGTTACTAACCTGTAGTTTGAACATGTGTGGTATTCAGGCTGGAGCAGTAGGACCCAGTTTGAAGAGACCTGGGCCACACTGCTGGGAGTTCTGGTCACTCAACCCATCTCTATGGACCAGGAGGAGGAGAGGGAACAGGAGGTGCACACACACACACACACACACCACACCACACCACACACACACCTCTCTTTCTGTCTCTCTCTTTCTCTCTCTCTTTGTCTCTCTCTGTCTCTCTCTCTCTCTTTCTCTCTCTCTTTCTCTCTCTCTCTCTCTGTCTCATTGTCTCTCTCTCTCTGTCTCTCTCTCTCTCTGTCTCTCTCTCATTTCAATTCAAGGGGTTTTATTGACATGGGAAACATATGTTAACATCGCCAAAATAATCGCTTACCTTTGATGATCTTCGGATGTTTGCACTCACGAGACTCCCAGTTACACCATTTGGTTGGCGCGTTTTGTTCAGTCATCCACAGGCTCGTGCAGGTCACGACGGGGCAGACGACAATTCCAAATAGTATCCGTAAAGTTCGTAGAAACATGTCAAACGTTTTTTTATAATCAATCCTCAGGTTGTTTTTACAATAAATGATCGATAATATTTCAACCGGACGGTAGCCTTTTCAATAGAAGAGAGAAAGAAAAGGTCTCGCTCCCGGCGTTGCGCACAAATCTGAGGACATCTGGCTATCCACTGACACGATGTGATCATTCTCGCTCATTTTTTCAGAATAAAAGCCTGAAACTATGTCTAAAGACTGTTCACACCTTGTGGAAGGGAAAGGAATCTGGTTGATATCCCTTAAAATGGAGGATAGGCTTGCAATGGAACAGAGTAGTTTCAGAAAAACAGCACTTCCTGGATGGATTTTCCTCAGGTTTTCGCCTGCAATATCAGTTCTGTTATACTCACAGACAATATTTTTGACAGTTTTGGAAACTTTAGAGTGTTTTCTATCCTAATCTGCCAATTATATGCATATTCTAGTTTCTGGGCCTGAGAAATAGGCAGTTTACTTTGGGCATGTTTTTCATCCAAACATCAAAATACTGCCCCCTAGCCTAAAGAGGTTTTGTTGGATTTACAATGGTTTTTGTCTCTCTGTCGCTCGTTTTTTCTCTGTCTCTCTCTCTCTGTCTCTCTCGTTTTCTCTCTGTCTCTCTCTGTCTCTCTTTCTCTCTCTCTCTCTCTCGTTTTCTCTCTCTCGTTTTCTCTGTCTCTCTCTGTCTCTCTGTCTCTGTGTGTGTTGAACAGGAGGACTTGGAGCGTACCCAGTTGAACGTGTTAGCGGTCCAGGCCATCACCTCTCTGGTTCTGAGTTCCATGACTGTCCCTACTGCCGGAAACCCTACTGTCTCCTGTCTGGAACAACAGCCGAGAAACAAGACCCTTAAAGTCCTGGACACACGGTACACACACACACACTGGTCTCTGGGCTCTGGTCTCTGGGCTCTGGTCTCTGGGTTCTGGGCTCTGGTCTCTGGGTTCTGGTCTCTGGGTTCTGGACTCTGGGTTCTGGTCTCTGGGTTCTGGACTCTGGGTTCTGGACTCTGGTCTCTGGGTTCTGGTCTCTGGGTTCTGGGCTCTGGGCTCTGGGTTCTGGACTCTGGGCTCTGGTCTCTGGGTTCTGGGTACTGGTCTCTGGGTTCTGGGCTCTGTCTGTAAATCTGACCCAATTATCAGGCTACCCCCTTATACACACCCACACCAAGCAACAAAAGCCTGAAATACCACAGACTTCAGATTGTGTCACTTTGTAGAATGGCTTTTCCTCTCATACTACATTCATACTGACAGGAGAACTAGTTATTCCTGACATTGCGGTGGTCTTGTCTTCCCGTCAGGTTTGGCAGGAAGTTGTCAGTGATCAGAGGAGCCGTGGAGAGAGATCCAGGCCATGGTGTCGAAGAGAGACAACGTACACACACACCACCCCTACCACACCTGGGACCCTGTCCCCTCCCTGTCTGCTGTCTCACCAGGTAACACACCTGGGACCCTGTCCCCTCCCTGTCTGACCAGGTAACACACCTGGTACCCTGTCCCTCCCTGTCTCACCAGGTAACACACCTGGGACCCTGTCCCCTCCCTGTCTGCTGTTTCACCAGGTAACACACCTGGGACCCTGTCCCCTCCCTGTCTGCTGTTTCACCAGGTAACACACCTGGTACCCTGTCTCACCAGGTAACACACCTGGGACCCTGTTCCCTCCCTGTCTGCTGTCTCACCAGGTAACACACCTGGGACCCTGTCCCCTCCCTGTCTGACCAGGTAACACACCTGGTACCCTGTCCCCTCCCTGTCTCACCAGGTAACACACCTGGGACCCTGTCCCTCCCTGTCTGCTGTCTCACCAGGTAACACACCTGGTACCCTGTCCCCTCCCTGTCTCACCAGGTAACACACCTGGGACCCTGTTCCCTCCCTGTCTGCTGTCTCACCAGGTAACACACCTGGGACCCTGTCCCCTCCCTGTCTGACCAGGTAACACACCTGGTACCCTGTCCCCTCCCCTGTCTCACCAGGTAACACACCTGGGACCCTGTCCCCTCCCTGTCTGCTGTCTCACCAGGTAACACACCTGGGACCCTGTCCCCTCCCTGTCTGCTGTCTCACCAGGTAACACACCTGGTACCCTGTCCCCTCCCTGTCTCACCAGGTAACACACCTGGGACCCTGTCCCCTCCCTGTCTGCTGTCTCACCAGGTAACACACCTGGGACCCTGTCCCCTCCCTGTCTGCTGTCTCACCAGGTAACACACCTGGTACCCTGTCCCCTCCCTGTCTGACCAGGTAACACACCTGGGACCCTATCCCCTCCCTGTCTGACCAGGTAACACACCTGGGACCCTGTCCCCTCCCTGTCTGCTGTTTCACCAGGTAACACACCTGGGACCCTGTCCCCTCCCTGTCTGCTGTCTGACCAGGTAACACACCTGGTACCCTGTCCCCTCCCCGTCTGCTGTTTCACCAGGTAACACACCTGGGACCCTGTCCCCTCCCTGTCTGACCAGGTAACACACCTGGTACCCTGTCCCCTCCCTGTCTGACCAGGTAACACACCTGCGACCCTATCCCCTCCCTGTCTGCTGTTTCACCAGGTAACACACCTGGGACCCTGTCCCCTCCCTGTCTGCTGTCTGACCAGGTAACACACCTGGTACCCTGTCCCCTCCTGTCTGACCAGGTAACACACCTGGGACCCTGTCCCTCCCTGTCTGACCAGGTAACACACCTGGTACCCTGTCCCCTCCCTGTCTGACCAGGTAACACACCTGGGACCCTGTCCCCTCCCTGTCTGCTGTCTGACCAGGTAACACACCTGGGACCCTGTCCCCTCCCTGTCTGCTGTCTGACCAGGTAACACACCTGGTACCCTGTCCCCTCCCCGTCTGCTGTTTCACCAGGTAACACACCTGGGACCCTGTCCCCTCCCTGTCTCACCAGGTAACACACCTGGGACCCTGTCCCCTCCCTGTCTCACCAGGTAACACACCTGGGACCATGTCCCCTCCCTGTCTGCTGTCTCACCAGGTAACACACCTGGTACCCTGTCCCCTCCCTGTTTGCTGTCTCATCAGGTAATACACCTGGTACCCTGTCCCCTCCCTGTCTGCTGTTTCACCAGGTAACACACCTGGGACCCTGTCCCCTCCCTGTCTGATGTCTGACCAGGTAACACACCTGGTACCCTGTCCCCTCCCTGTCTGCTGTCTGACCAGGTAACACACCTGGTACCCTGTCCCCTCCCTGTCTCACCAGGTAACACACATGGTACCCTGTCCCCTCCCTGTCTCATCAGGTAACACACTTGGTACCCTGTCCCCTCCCTGTCTCACCAGGTAACACACTTGGTACCCTGTCCCCTCCCTGTCTCACCAGGTAACACATTTGGTCCCCTGTCCCCTCCCTGTCTCACCAGGTAACACACCTGGTACCCTGTCCCCTCCCTGTCTGCTGTCTCACCAGGTAACACACCTGGTCCCCTCCCTGTCTCACCAGGTAGACCTAGTTGTTTCTAGTAGTGTCATCCAGGGGTCAGATCCATTCAGCTGTGCAGGGTTCAGAGGTCCTCATGGGTCCTAGTAATTGATGAACCGTGTGTTTCTCTGTGTGTCTCAGCAGGTACACTGATCAGCCATGAGAAACTCCTGCTGCAAATCAACACAGAGAGAGATGGGCAACATGGACTACAAACTGGGACAGGTAGGATAGAGAGAGAGATGGGAAACATGGACTACAAACTGGGACAGGTAGGATAGAGAGAGAGATGGGAAACATGGACTACAAACTGGGACAGGTAGGATGGAGGGAGAGATGGACTACAAACTGGGACAGGTAGGATGGAGAGAGAGATGGACTACAAACTGGGACAGGTAGGATAGAGGGATGGAAGGAGAGAGAGATGGGCTACAAACTGGGACAGGTAGGATGGAGGGATGGAAGGAGAGAGAGATGGGCAGAGGAAAGGGGAAGATAGAACAAATGGCTAGTTGTGTCCTTCTCTTGCAGATATTTTCATTCTCTCTTTATTTCTCTCTCTCTCTAAATCCTCTCCTTTATTGTCCTCTCTCTCTCTCTCTCTCTAAATCCTCTCCTTTATTGTCTCTCTAAATCCTCTCCTTTATTGTCTCTCTCTCTCTCTCTAAATCCTCTCC
>NW_027039982.1:90170-127326 GCF_034236695.1 Oncorhynchus nerka
CCTACGGGCCGTAGCACAGTGAGTAACACACACACACACACACACACACACACACACACACACACACTACATACTGAGTAACCTACGGGCCGTAGCACAGTGAGTAACACACACACACACACACACACACACACACACACACACACAGACTACATACTGAGTAACCTACGGGCCGTAGCACAGTGAGTAACACACACACACACAGACTACATACTGAGTAACCTACGGGCCGTAGCACAGTGAGTAACACACACACACACACACACTACATACTGAGTAACCTACGGGCCGTAGCACAGTGAGTAACACACACACACACACTACATACTGAGTAACCTACGGGCCGTAGCACAGTGAGTAACACACACACACACACACACTACATACTGAGTAACCTACGGGCCGTAGCACAGTGAGTAACACACACACACACACACACTACATACTGAGTAACCTACGGGCACAGCACAGTGAGTAACACACACACACACACACACTACATACTGAGTAACCTACGGGCCGTAGCACAGTGAGTAACACACACACACACACACACTACATACTGAGTAACCTACGGGCCGTAGCACAGTGAGTAACACACACACACACACACACACTACATACTGAGTAACCTATGGGCCATAGCACAGTGAGTAACACACACACACACACACACACACAGACTACATACTGAGTAACCTACGGGCCGTAGCACAGTGAGTAACACACACACACACACACACACTACATACTGAGTAACCTACGGGCCGTAGCACAGTGAGTAACACACACACACACACACACACACACACACACAGACTACATACTGAGTAACCTACGGGCGTAGCACAGTGAGTAACACACACACACACACACACACACACACACACACACACACACACAGTGAGTAACCACGGGCCATAGCACACACACACACACACAGACTACATACTGAGTAACCTACGGGGGCACAGTGAGTAACACACACACACACACACACACACACACACACACACACACACACACACACACAGACTACATACTGAGTAAACGGGCCGTAGCACAGTGAGTAACACACACACACACACACACACACTACATACTGAGTAACCTACGGGCCGTAGCACAGTGAGTAACACACACACACGCACACACACACACACACACACACACACAGACTACATACTGAGTAACCTACGGGCCGTAGCACAGTGAGTAACACACACACACACACACACACACACACACACAGACTACATACTGAGTAACCTACGGGCCATAGCACAGTGAGTAACACACACACACACACAGACTACATACTGAGTAACCTACGGGCCGTAGCACAGTGAGTAACACACACACACACACACACACACACACACACACACACACAGACTACATACTGAGTAACCTACGGGCCATAGCACAGTGAGTAACACACACACACACACACTACATACTGAGTAACCTACGGGCCATAGCACAGTGAGTAACACACACACACACACACACACACACTACATACTGAGTAACCTACGGGCCGTAGCACAGTGAGTAACACACACACACACACACACTACATACTGAGTAACCTACGGGCCATAGCACAGTGAGTAACACACACACACACACACAGACTACATACTGAGTAACCTACGGGCCGTAGCACAGTGAGTAACACACACACACACACACACACAGACTACATACTGAGTAACCTACGGGCCATAGCACAGTGAGTAACACACACACACACACACACACAGACTACATACTGAGTAACCTACGGGCCATAGCACAGACAGACAGACAGACAGACCCACCCACCCACCCACACCCCAATTGAGATGGTTTGGATGAGTTGGACCTCGGTGAAGGAAAAGCAGCCAACAAGTGCTCAGTATATGTGGGAACTCCTTCAAGACTGAGCCTTGTCCTCCCCTGGTGTTAATACCAGACTAAACCATGCTGAGCCTTGTCCTCCCCTGGTATTAATACCAGACTAAACCATGCTGAGCCTTGTCCTCCCCTGGTATTAATACCAGACTAAACCATGCTGAGCCTTGTCCTCCCCTGGTATTAATACCAGACTAAACCATGCTGAGCCTTGTCCTCCCCTGGTGTTAATACCAGACTAAACCATGCTGAGCCTTGTCCTCCTGGTATTAATACCAGACTAAACCCTGAGCCTGGTATTAATACCAGACTAAACCATGCTGAGCCTTGTCCTCCCCTGGTGTTAATACCAGACTAAACCATGCTGAGCCTTGTCCTCCCCTGGTATTAATACCAGACTAAACCATGCTGAGCCTGGTATTAATACCAGACTAAACCATGCATGTCCTCCCTGAGACTAAACCATGCTGAGCCTTGTCCTCCCCTGGTGTTAATACCAGACTAAACCATGCTGAGCCTTGTCCTCTCCTGGTATTAATACCAGACTAAACCATGTTGAGCCTTGTCCTCCCCTGGTGTTAATACCAGAAAGCCATACCAGACTAAACCATGCTGAGCCTAAACCATGCTGAGCCTTGTCCTCCCTGGTGTTAATACCAGACTAAACCATGCTGAGCCTTGTCCTCTCCTGGTATTAATACCAGACTAAACCATGTTGAGCCTTGTCCTCCCCTGGTGTTAATACCAGACTAAACCATGCTGAGCCTTGTCCTCCCTGGTATTAATATTATAATAACCCCAATGGTTTATATTATAATAACCCCAATGGTTTATATTATAATAACCCCAATGGTTTATATTATAATAACCCAATGGTTTATATCTCTCTCTCCGTATCTCTCTCTCTCTTCTCTCTGTCTCTCTCTCTCTCTCTCTCTCTCTCTCTCTCGTCTCTCTCTGTCTCTCTCTGTGTCTGTCTTTCTCTCTCTGTCTGTCTCTCTCTCTGTCTCTCTCTGTCTCTTTCTGTCTCTCTCTCTGTCTCTCTCTCTTCTCTGTCTCTCTCCATCTCTCTCCTCTCTCTGTCTCTCTCTCTGTCTGTCTCTCTCTTTCTGTCTCTCTCTCTGTCTCTCTCTCTCTCTCTCTCTCTCTCTGTATCTCTCTCTCTGTCTCTCTGTATCTCTCTCTGTCTCTCTCTGTCTCTCTCTGTGTCTGTCTTTCTCTCTCTCTCTCTCTCTGTATCTCTCTGTGTCTGTCTCTCTCTCTGTATCTCTTTCTCTCTCAGCTGTGTGAACCTGCACAACCAGCAGCATGTCTTGGTGATGTGTGCTGTGGCCTTTTACATGATGGAGAACTACCCTCTGGATGTAGGAGCCGAGTTTACTGCTGGGGTTATACAGGTTAGTACTGTAGTACTGCTGGGGTTATACAGGTTAGTACTGCTGGGGTTATACAGGTTAGTACTGCTGGGGTTATACAGGTTAGTACTGCTGGGGTTATACAGGTTAGTACTGCTGGGGTTATACAGGTTAGTACTGCTGGGGTTATACAGGTTAGTACTGCTGGGGTTATACAGGTTAGTACTGCTGGGGTTATACAGGTTAGTACTGCTGGTGTTATACAGGTTAGTACTGCTGGGGTTATACAGGTTAGTTAGTACTGCTGAGGTTATACAGGTTAGTACTGCTGGGGTTATACAGGTTAGTACTAGTACTGCTGGGGTTATACAGGTTAGTTAGTACTGCTGGGGTTATACAGGTTAGTACTGTAGTACTGCTGGGGTTATACAGGTTAGTACTGCTGGGGTTATACAGGTTAGTACTGCTGGGGTTATACAGGTTAGTACTGCTGGGGTTATACAGGTTAGTACTGCTGGGGTTATACAGGTTAGTACTGTAGTACTGCTGGGGTTATACAGGTTAGTACTGCTGGGGTTATACAGGTTAGTACTGCTGGGGTTATACAGGTTAGTACTGCTGGGGTTATACAGGTTAGTACTGCTGGGGTTATACAGGTTAGTACTTAGTACTGCTGGGGTTATACAGGTTAGTACTGTAGTACTGCTGGGGTTATACAGGTTAGTACTGTAGTACTGCTGGGGTTATACAGGTTAGTACTGCTGGGGTTATACAGGTTAGTACTGTAGTACTGCTGGGGTTATACAGGTACTTAGTACTGCTGGGGTTATACAGGTTAGTACTGCTGGGGTTATACAGGTTAGTACTGCTGGGGTTATACAGGTTAGTACTGCTGGGGTTATACAGGTTAGTACTGCTGGGGTTATACAGGTTAGTACTGCTGGGGTTATACAGGTTAGTACTGCTGGGGTTATACAGGTTAGTACTGCTGGGGTTATACAGGTTAGTACTGCTGGGGTTATACAGGTTAGTACTGCTGGGGTTATACAGGTTAGTACTGCTGGGGTTATACAGGTTAGTACTGTAGTACTGCTGGGGTTATACAGGTTAGTACTGTAGTACTGCTGGGGTTATACAGGTTAGTACTGCTGGGGTTATACAGGGTACTTAGTACTGCTGGGGTTATACAGGTTAGTACTGCTGGGGTTATACAGGTTAGTACTGCTGGGGTTATACAGGTTAGTACTGCTGGGGTTATACAGGTTAGTACTGCTGGGGTTATACAGGTTAGTACTGCTGGGGTTATACAGGTTAGTACTGCTGGGGTTATACAGGTTAGTACTGCTGGGGTTATACAGGTTAGTACTGCTGGGGTTATACAGGTTAGTACTGCTGGGGTTATACAGGTTAGTACTGCTGGGGTTATACAGGTTAGTACTTAGTACTGCTGGGGTTATACAGGTTAGTACTGTACTGGGGTTATACAGGTTAGTACTGCTGGGGTTATACAGGTTAGTACTGCTGGGGTTATACAGGTTAGTACTGCTGGGGTTATACAGGTTAGTACTGCTGGGGTTATACAGGTTAGTACTGCTGGGGTTATACAGGTTAGTACTGCTGGGGTTATACAGGTTAGTACTGCTGGGGTTATACAGGTTAGTACTTAGTACTGCTGGGGTTATACAGGTTAGTTAGTACTGCTGGGGTTATACAGGTTAGTACTGCTGGGGTTATACAGGTTAGTACTGCTGGGGTTATACAGGTTAGTACTGCTGGGGTTATACAGGTTAGTACTGCTGGGGTTATACAGGTTAGTTAGTACTGCTGGGGTTATACAGGTTAGTACTGTAGTACTGCTGGGGTTATACAGGTTAGTACTGCTGGGGTTATACAGGTTAGTACTGTAGTACTGCTGGGGTTATACAGGTTAGTACTGCTGGGGTTATACAGGTTAGTACTGTAGTACTGCTGGGGTTATACAGGTTAGTACTGCTGGGGTTATACAGGTTAGTACTGCTGGGGTTATACAGGTTAGTTAGTACTGCTGGGGTTATACAGGTTAGTACTGCTGGGGTTATACAGGTTAGTACTGTAGTACTGCTGGGGTTATACAGGTTAGTACTGCTGGGGTTATACAGGTTAGTACTGTAGTACTGCTGGGGTTATACAGGTTAGTACTGCTGGGGTTATACAGGTTAGTACTGTAGTACTGCTGGGGTTATACAGGTTAGTACTGCTGGGGTTATACAGGTTAGTACTGTAGTACTGCTGGGGTTATACAGGTTAGTACTGTAGTACTGCTGGGGTTATACAGGTTAGTACTGCTGGGGTTATACAGGTTAGTACTGCTGGGGTTATACAGGTTAGTACTGTAGTACTGCTGGGGTTATACAGGTTAGTACTGCTGGGGTTATACAGGTTAGTACTGCTGGGGTTATACAGGTTAGTACTAGTACTGCTGGGGTTATACAGGTTAGTACTGCTGGGGTTATACAGGTTAGTACTGGGGTTATACAGGTTAGTACTGCTGGGGTTATACAGGTTAGTACTGTAGTACTGCTGGGGTTATACAGGTTAGTACTGCTGGGGTTATACAGGTTAGTACTGCTGGGGTTATACAGGTTAGTACTGCTGGGGTTATAGGTTAGTACTGTAGTACTGCTGGGGTTATACAGGTTAGTACTGCTGGGGTTATACAGGTTAGTACTGCTGGGGTTATACAGGTTAGTACTGCTGGGGTTATACAGGTTAGTACTGCTGGGGTTATACAGGTTAGTTATACAGGTTAGCTGGGGTTATACAGGTTAGTACTGCTGGGGTTATACAGGGTTAGTACTGCTGGGGTTATACAGGTTAGTACTGCTGGGGTTATACAGGTTAGTACTGCTGGGGTTATACAGGTTAGTACTGCTGGGGTTATACAGGTTAGTACTGCTGGGGTTATACAGGTTAGTACTGCTGGGGTTATACAGGTTAGTACTGCTGGGGTTATACAGGTTAGTACTGCTGGGGTTATACAGGTTAGTACTGCTGGGGTTATACAGGTTAGTACTGCTGGGGTTATACAGGGTTAGTACTGCTGGGGTTATACAGGTTAGTACTGCTGGGGTTATACAGGTTAGTACTGCTGGGGTTATACAGGTTAGTACTGCTGGGGTTATACAGGTTAGTACTGCTGGGGTTATACAGGTTAGTACTGCTGGGGTTATACAGGTTAGTACTGCTGGGGTTATACAGGTTAGTAGTACTGCTGGGGTTATACAGGTTAGTACTGCTGGGGTTATACAGGTTAGTACTGCTGGGGTTATACAGGTTAGTACTGCTGGGGTTATACAGTTAGTTGCTGGGGTACTGCTGGGGTTATACAGGTTAGTACTGTAGTACTGCTGGGGTTATACAGGTTAGTACTGCTGGGGTTATACAGGTTAGTACTGCTGGGGTTATACAGGTTAGTACTGCTGGGGTTATACAGGTTAGTACTGCTGGGGTTATACAGGTTAGTACTGCTGGGGTTATACAGGTTAGTACTGCTGGGGTTATACAGGTTAGTACTGTAGTACTGCTGGGGTTATACAGGTTAGTACTGCTGGGGTTATACAGGTTAGTACTGGGGTTATACAGGTTAGTACTGCTGGGGTTATACAGGTTAGTACTGCTGGGGTTATACAGGTTAGTACTGTAGTACTGCTGGGGTTATACAGGTTAGTACTATACAGGTTAGTACTGCTGGGGTTATACAGGTTAGTACTGTAGTACTGCTGGGGTTATACAGGTTAGTACTGCTGGGGGTTATACAGGTAGTAGTTATACAGGTTAGTACTGTAGTACTGCTGGGGTTATACAGGTTAGTACTGCTGGGGTTATACAGGTTAGTACTGCTGGGGTTATACAGGTTAGTACTGCTGGGGTTATACAGGTTAGTACTGCTGGGGTTATACAGGTTAGTACTGTAGTACTGCTGGGGTTATACAGGTTAGTACTGCTGGGGTTATACAGGTTAGTACTGTAGTACTGCTGGGGTTATACAGGTTAGTACTGCTGGGGTTATACAGGTTAGTACTGTAGTACTGCTGGGGTTATACAGGTTATACAGGTTAGTACTGCTGGGGTTATACAGGTTAGTACTACAGGTAGTACTGCTGGGGCTATACAGGTTAGTACTGCTGGGGTTATACAGGTTAGTACTGCTGGGGTTATACAGGTTAGTACTGCTGGGGTTATACAGGTTAGTACTGCTGGGGTTATACAGGTTAGTACTGTAGTACTGCTGGGGTTATACAGGTTAGTACTGCTGGGGTTATACAGGTTAGTACTGCTGGGGTTATACAGGTTAGTACTGCTGGGGTTATACAGGTTAGTACTGCTGGTTATACAGGTTAGTATGGGGTTATACAGGTTAGTACTGCTGGGGTTATACAGGTTAGTACTGCTGGGGTTATACAGGTTAGTACTGCTGGGGTTATACAGGTTAGTACTGCTGGTTATACAGGGTTAGTACTGCTGGGGTTATACAGGTTAGTACTGCTGGGGTTATACAGGTTAGTACTGCTGGGGTTATACAGGTTAGTACTTAGTACTGCTGGGGTTATACAGGTTAGTACTGTAGTACTGCTGGGGTTATACAGGTTAGTACTGCTGGGGTTATACAGGTTTAGTACTGCTGGGGTTATACAGGTTAGTACTGCTGGGGTTATACAGGTTTACTGTAGTACTGCTGGGGTTATACAGGTTAGTACTGCTGGGGTTATACAGGTTAGTACTGCTGGGGTTATACAGGTTAGTACTGCTGGGGTTATACAGGTTAGTACTTAGTACTGCTGGGGTTATACAGGTTAGTACTGCTGGGGTTATACAGGTTAGTACTGCTGGGGTTATACAGGTTAGTACTGCTGGGGTTATACAGGTTAGTTAGTACTGCTGGGGTTATACAGGTTAGTACTGCTGGGGTTATACAGGTTAGTACTGTAGTACTGCTGGGGTTATACAGGTTAGTACTGCTGGGGTTATACAGGTTAGTACTGCTGGGGTTATACAGGTTAGTACTGCTGGGGTTATACAGGTTAGTACTGCTGGGGTTATACAGGTTAGTACTGCTGGGGTTATACAGGTTAGTACTGTAGTACTGCTGGGGTTATACAGGTTAGTACTGCTGGGGTTATACAGGTTAGTACTGCTGGGGTTATACAGGTTAGTACTGTAGTACTGCTGGGGTTATACAGGTTAGTACTGCTGGGGTTATACAGGTTAGTACTGCTGGGGTTATACAGGTTAGTACTGGGGTTATACTAGGTTATACAGGTTAGTACTGCTGGGGTTATACAGGTTAGTACTGCTGGGGTTATACAGGTTAGTACTGCTGGGGTTATACAGGTTAGTACTGCTGCTGGGGTTATACAGGTTAGTACTGCTGGGGTTATACAGGTTAGTACTGCTGGGGTTATACAGGTTAGTACTGCTGGGGTTATACAGGGTTAGTACTGCTGGGGTTATACAGGTTAGTACTGTAGTACTGCTGGGGTTATACAGGTTAGTACTGCTGGGGTTATACAGGTTAGTACTGCTGGGGTTATACAGGTTAGTACTGCTGGGGTTATACAGGTTAGTACTGTAGTACTGCTGGGGTTATACAGGTTAGTACTGTAGTACTGCTGGGGTTATACAGGTTAGTACTGCTGGGGTTATACAGGTTAGTACTGCTGGGGTTATACAGGTTAGTACTGCTGGGGTTATACAGGTTAGTACTGCTGCTGGGGTTATACAGGTTAGTACTGTAGTACTGCTGGGGTTATACAGGTTATACAGGTTAGTACTGCTGGGGTTATACAGGTTAGTACTGCTGGGGTTATACAGGTTAGTACTGCTGGGGTTATACAGGTTAGTACTGCTGGGGTTATGGGTTAGTACTGTTAGTACTGCTGGGGTTATACAGGTTAGTACTGTAGTACTGCTGGGGTTATACAGGGTTAGTACTGCTGGGGTTATACAGTTAGTACTTAGTACTGCTGGGGTTATACAGGTTAGTACTGCTGGGGTTATACAGGTTAGTACTTAGTACTGCTGGGGTTATACAGGTTAGTACTGCTGGGGTTATACAGGTTAGTACTGCTGGGGTTATACAGGTTAGTACTGCTGGGGTTATACAGGTTAGTACTGCTGGGGTTATACAGGTTAGTACTGCTGGGGTTATACAGGTTAGTACTGTAGTACTGCTGGGGTTATACAGGTTAGTACTGCTGGGGTTATACAGGTTAGTACTGTAGTACTGCTGGGGTTATACAGGTTAGTACTGCTGGGGTTATACAGGTTAGTACTGCTGGGGTTATACAGGTTAGTACTGCTGGGGTTATACAGGTTAGTACTGCTGGGGTTATACAGGTTAGTACTGTAGTACTGCTGGGGTTATACAGGTTAGTACTGCAGTACTGCTGGGGTTATACAGGTTAGTACTGCTGGGGTTATACAGTTTAGTACTGTAGTACTGCTGGGGTTATACAGGTTAGTACTGCTGGGGTTATGCTGGGTTATACAGGTTAGTACTGTAGTACTGCTGGGGTTATACAGGTTAGTACTGTAGTACTGCTGGGGTTATACAGGTTAGTACTGTTAGTACTGCTGGGGTTATACAGGTTAGTACTGCTGGGGTTATACAGGTTAGTACTGCTGGGGTTATACAGGTTAGTACTGCTGGGGTTATACAGGTTAGTACTGCTGGGGTTATACAGGTTAGTACTGTAGTACTGCTGGGGTTATACAGGTTAGTACTGCTGGGGTTATACAGGTTAGTACTGTAGTACTGCTGGGGTTATACAGGTTAGTACTGTAGTACTGCTGGGGTTATACAGGTTAGTACTGCTGGGGTTATACAGGTTAGTACTGTAGTACTGCTGGGGTTATACAGGTTAGTACTGCTGGGGTTATACAGGTTAGTACTGCTGGGGTTATACAGGTTAGTACTGCTGGGGTTATACAGGTTAGTACTGTAGTACTGCTGGGGTTATACAGGTTAGTACTGCTGGGGTTATACAGGTTAGTACTGCTGGGGTTATACAGGTTAGTACTGCTGGGGTTATACAGGTTAGTACTGTAGTACTGCTGGGGTTATACAGGTTAGTACTGTAGTACTGCTGGGGTTATACAGGTTAGTACTGTAGTACTGCTGGGGTTATACAGGTTAGTACTGCTGGGGTTATACAGGTTAGTACTGCTGGGGTTATACAGGTTAGTACTGCTGGGGTTATACAGGTTAGTACTGCTGGGGTTATACAGGTTAGTACTGCTGGGGTTATACAGGTTAGTACTGCTGGGGTTATACAGGTTAGTACTGCTGGGGTTATACAGGTTAGTTAGTACTGCTGGGGTTATACAGGTTAGTACTGGGGTTATAGTACTGCTGGGGTTATACAGGTTAGTACTGTAGTACTGCTGGGGTTATACAGGTTAGTACTGCTGGGGTTATACAGGTTAGTACTGGGGTTATACAGGTTAGTACTGCTGGGGTTATACAGGTTAGTACTGTAGTACTGCTGGGGTTATACAGGTTAGTACTGCTGGGGTTATACAGGTTAGTACTGCTGGGGTTATACAGGTTAGTACTGTAGTACTGCTGGGGTTATACAGGTTAGTACTGCTGGGGTTATACAGGTTAGTACTGTAGTACTGCTGGGGTTATACAGGTTAGTACTGTAGTACTGCTGGGGTTATACAGGTTAGTACTGCTGGGGTTATACAGGTTAGTACTGTAGTACTGCTGGGGTTATACAGGTTAGTACTGTAGTACTGCTGGGGTTATACAGGTTAGTACTGCTGGGGTTATACAGGTTAGTACTGTAGTACTGCTGGGGTTATACAGGTTAGTACTGGGGTTATACAGGTTAGTACTGCTGGGGTTATACAGGTTAGTACTGCTGGGGTTATACAGGTTAGTACTGCTGGGGTTATACAGGTTAGTACTGCTGGGGTTATACAGGTTAGTACTGCTGGGGTTATACAGGTTAGTACTGTAGTACTGCTGGGGTTATACAGGTTAGTACTGTAGTACTGCTGGGGTTATACAGGTTAGTACTGCTGGGGTTATACAGGTTAGTACTGCTGGGGTTATACAGGTTAGTACTGCTGGGGTTATACAGGTTAGTACTGTTAGTACTGCTGGGGTTATACAGGTTAGTACTGGGGTTATACAGGTTAGTACTGCTGGGGTTATACAGGTTAGTTAGTACTGCTGGGGTTATACAGGTTAGTACTGCTGGGGTTATACAGGTTAGTACTGCTGGGGTTATACAGGTTAGTACTGTAGTACTGCTGGGGTTATACAGGTTAGTACTGCTGGGGTTATACAGGTTAGTACTGCTGGGGTTATACAGGTTAGTACTGTAGTACTGCTGGGGTTATACAGGTTAGTACTGCTGGGGTTATACAGGTTAGTACTGTAGTACTGCTGGGGTTATACAGGTTAGTACTGCTGGGGTTATACAGGTTAGTACTGCTGGGGTTATACAGGTTAGTACTGCTGGGGTTATACAGGTTAGTACTGCTGGGGTTATACAGGTTAGTACTGTAGTACTGCTGGGGTTATACAGGTTAGTACTGCTGGGGTTATACAGGTTAGTACTGTAGTACTGCTGGGGTTATACAGGTTAGTACTGCTGGGGTTATACAGGTTAGTACTGCTGGGGTTATACAGGTTAGTACTGCTGGGGTTATACAGGTTAGTACTGCTAGTTATACAGGTTATACAGGTTAGTACTGCTGGGGTTATACAGGTACTGCAGTACTGCTGGGGTTATACAGGTTAGTACTGCTGGGGTTATACAGTTTAGTACTGCTGGGGTTATACAGGTTAGTACTGCTGGGGTTATACAGGTTAGTACTGTAGTACTGCTGGGGTTATACAGGGTTAGTACTGCTGGGGTTATACAGGTGTAGTACTGCTGGGGTTATACAGGTTAGTACTGCTGGGGTTATACAGGTTAGTACTGCTGGGGTTATACAGGTTAGTACTGTAGTACTGCTGGGGTTATACAGGTTAGTACTGCTGGGGTTATACAGGTTAGTACTGTAGTACTGCTGGGGTTATACAGGTTAGTACTGTAGTACTGCTGGGGTTATACAGGTTAGTACTGCTGGGGTTATACAGGTTAGTACTGCTGGGGTTATACAGGTTAGTACTGCTGGGGTTATACAGGTTAGTACTGCTGGGGTTATACAGGTTAGTACTGTAGTACTGCTGGGGTTATACAGGTTAGTACTGCTGGGGTTATACAGGTTAGTACTGCTGGGGTTATACAGGTTAGTACTGTAGTACTGCTGGGGTTATACAGGTTAGTACTGCTGGGGTTATACAGGTTAGTACTGCTGGGGTTATACAGGTTAGTACTGTAGTACTGCTGGGGTTATACAGTTAGTTAGTACTGCTGGGGTTATACAGGTTAGTACTGCTGGGGTTATACAGGTTAGTACTGTAGTACTGCTGGGGTTATACAGGTTAGTACTGCTGGGGTTATACAGGTTAGTACTGCTGGGGTTATACAGGTTAGTACTGTAGTACTGCTGGGGTTATACAGGTTAGTACTGTAGTACTGCTGGGGTTATACAGGTTAGTACTGCTGGGGTTATACAGGTTAGTACTGCTGGGGTTATACAGGTTAGTACTGTAGTACTGCTGGGGTTATACAGGGTTAGTACTGCTGGGGTTATGTACTGTAGTACTGCTGGGGTTATACAGGTTAGTACTGTAGTACTGCTGGGGTTATACAGGTTAGTACTGTAGTACTGCTGGGGTTATACAGGTTAGTACTGCTGGGGTTATACAGGTTAGTACTGTAGTACTGCTGGGGTTATACAGGTTAGTACTGCTGGGGTTATACAGGTTAGTACTGCTGGGGTTATACAGGTTAGTACTGCTAGTACTGCTGGGTTATACAGGTTAGTACTGTAGTACTGCTGGGGTTATACAGGTTAGTACTGTAGTACTGCTGGGGTTATACAGGTTAGTACTGTAGTACTGCTGGGGTTATACAGGTTAGTACTGTACAGGTTAGTACTGCTGGGGTTATACAGGTTAGTACTGCTGGGGTTATACAGGTTAGTACTGTAGTACTGCTGGGGTTATACAGGTTTAGTACTGCTGGGGTTATACAGGTTAGTACTGCTGGGGTTATACAGGTTAGTACTGCTGGGGTTATACAGGTTAGTACTGCTGGGGTTATACAGGTTACTGTAGTACTGCTGGGGTTATACAGGTTAGTACTTAGTACTGCTGGGGTTATACAGGTTAGTACAGGTTAGTACTGCTGGGGTTATACAGGTTAGTACTGTAGTACTGCTGGGGTTATACAGGTTAGTACTAGTACTGGGGTTATACAGGTTAGTACTGCTGGGGTTATACAGGGTTAGTACTGCTGGGGTTATACAGGTTAGTACTGTAGTACTGGGGTTATACAGGTTAGTACTGCTGGGGTTATACAGGTTAGTTAGTACTGCTGGGGTTATACAGGTTAGTACTGTAGTACTGCTGGGGTTATACAGGTTACTGTAGTACTGCTGGGGTTATACAGGTTAGTACTGTAGTACTGCTGGGGTTATACAGGTTAGTACTGTAGTACTGCTGGGGTTATACAGGTTAGTACTGCTGGGGTTATACAGGTTAGTACTGTAGTACTGCTGGGGTTATACAGGTTAGTACTGCTGGGGTTATACAGGTTAGTACTGCTGGGGTTATACAGGGTGTAGTACTGCAGTTATACAGGTTAGTACTGCTGGGGTTATACAGGTTAGTACTGCTGGGGTTATACAGGTTAGTACTGTAGTACTGCTGGGGTTATACAGGTTAGTACTGCTGGGGTTATACAGGTTAGTACTGCTGGGGTTATACAGGTTAGTACTGTAGTACTGCTGGGGTTATACAGGTTAGTACTGCTGGGGTTATACAGGTTAGTACTGTTAGTACTGCTGGGGTTATACAGGTTAGTACTGCTGGGGTTATACAGGTTAGTACTGCTGGGGTTATACAGGTTAGGCTAGTACTGTAGTACTGCTGGGGTTATACAGGTTAGTACTGCTGGGGTTATACAGGTTAGTACTGCTGGGGTTATACAGGTTAGTACTGCTAGTACTGTTAGTACTGGGGTTATACAGGTTAGTACTGCTGGGGTTATACAGGTTAGTACTGTAGTACTGCTGGGGTTATACAGGTTAGTACTGCTAGTACTGCTGGGGTTATACAGGTTAGTACTGCTGGGGTTATACAGGTTAGTACTGCTGGGGTTATACAGGTTAGTACTTAGTACTGCTGGGGTTATACAGGTTAGTACTGTAGGTTAGTACTGTAGTACTGCTGGGGTTATACAGGTTAGTACTGCTGGGGTTATACAGGTTAGTACTGCTGGGGTTATACAGGTTAGTTAGTACTGCTGGGGTTATACAGGTTAGTACTGTAGTTATACAGGTTAGTACTGCTGGGGTTATACAGGTTAGTACTGTAGTACTGCTGGGGTTATACAGGTTAGTACTGTAGTACTGCTGGGGTTATACAGGTTAGTACTGTAGTACTGCTGGGGTTATACAGGTTAGTACTGCTGGGGTTATACAGGTTAGTACTGCTGGGGTTATACAGGTTAGTACTGCTGGGGTTATACAGGTTAGTACTGCTGGGGTTATACAGGTTAGTACTGCTGGGGTTATACAGGTTAGTACTGTAGTACTGCTGGGGTTATACAGGTTAGTACTGCTGGGGTTATACAGGTTAGTACTGCTGGGGTTATACAGGTTAGTACTGCTGGGGTTATACAGGTTAGTACTGCTGGGGTTATACAGGTTAGTACTGCTGGGGTTATACAGGTTAGTACTGTAGTACTGCTGGGGTTATACAGGTTAGTACTGGGCTGCTGGGGTTATACAGGTTAGTACTGCTGGGGTTATACAGGTTAGTACTGTAGTACTGCTGGGGTTATACAGGTTAGTACTACAGGTTAGTACTGCTGGGGTTATACAGGTTAGTACTGCTGGGGTTATACAGGTTAGTACTGCTGGGGTTATACAGGTTAGTACTGCTGGGGTTATACAGGTTAGTACTGCTGGGGTTATACAGGTTAGTACTGCTGGGGTTATACAGGTTAGTACTTAGTACTGCTGGGGTTATACAGGTTAGTACTGCTGGGGTTATACAGGTTAGTACTGTAGTACTGCTGGGGTTATACAGGTTAGTACTGCTGGGGTTATACAGGTTAGTACTGCTGGGGTTATACAGGTTAGTACTGCTGGGGTTATACAGGTTAGTACTAGTACTGCTGGGGTTATACAGGTTAGTACTGCTGGGGTTATACAGGTTAGTACTGTAGTACTGCTGGGGTTATACAGGTTAGTACTGTAGTACTGCTGGGGTTATACAGGTTAGTACTAGTACTGGGGTTATACAGGTTAGTACTGCTGGGGTTATACAGGTTAGTACTACTGGGGTTATACAGGTTAGTACTGCTGGGGTTATACAGGTTAGTACTGCTGGGGTTATACAGTTAGTTAGTACTGCTGGGGTTATACAGGTTAGTACTGTAGTACTGCTGGGGTTATACAGGTTAGTACTGCTGGGGTTATACAGGTTAGTACTGCTGGGGTTATACAGGTTAGTACTGCTGGGGTTATACAGGTTAGTACTGCTGGGGTTATACAGGTTAGTACTGTAGTACTGCTGGGGTTATACAGGTTAGTACTGCTGGGGTTATACAGGTTATACTTAGTACTGCTGGGGTTATACAGGTTAGTACTGCTGGGGTTATACAGGTTAGTACTGCTGGGGTTATACAGGTTAGTACTGTAGTACTGCTGGGGTTATACAGGTTAGTACTGTAGTACTGCTGGGGTTATACAGGTTAGTACTGCTGGGGTTATACAGGTTAGTACTGTAGTACTGCTGGGGTTATACAGGTTAGTACTGTAGTACTGCTGGGGTTATACAGGTTAGTACTGTAGTACTGCTGGGGTTATACAGGTTAGTACTGCTGGGGTTATACAGGTTAGTACTGTAGTACTGCTGGGGTTATACAGGTTAGTACTGTAGTACTGCTGGGGTTATACAGGTTAGTACTGCTGGGGTTATACAGGTTAGTACTGCTGGGGTTATACAGGTTAGTACTGCTGGGGTTATACAGGTTAGTACTGCTGGGGTTATACAGGTTAGTACTGCTGGGGTTATACAGGTTAGTACTGTAGTACTGCTGAGGTTATACAGGTTAGTACTGCTGGGGTTATACAGGTTAGTACTGTAGTACTAATCCACCTCTCTCTCCCCCTGCCCCTCCTCCACCTCTCTCCCTCTGCCCCCTCCACCTCTCTCTCCCCTGCCCCTCCTCCACCTCTCTCCCCCTGCCCCCCTCCACCTCTCTCCCCCCCCCTCCACCTCTCTCTCCCCCTGCCCCCCTCCACCTCTCTCCCCTGCCCCCCTCCACTCTCTCTCCCCTGCCCCCTCCACCTCTCTCTCCCTCTGCCCCTCCACCTCCACCTCTCTCTCCCTCTGCCCCCTCCACTCCACCTCTCTCTCCCTCTGCCCCCCCTCCACCTCTCTCTCCCCCTGCCCCCCTCCACCTCTCTCTCCCCCTGCCCCCCCCTCCACCTCTCTCTCTCCCCTGCCCCCTCCACCTCTCTCTCCCCCTGCCCCCTCCACCCTCTCTCCCTCTGCCCCCTCCACCTCTCTCTCCCTCCGCCCCTCCACCTCTCCCCCTCCCCCCTCCACCTCTCTCTGTCTCTGCCCCCCTCCACCTCTCTCTGTCTCTGCCCCCCTCCACCTCTCTCTGTCTCTGCCTCCACCCCTCTGTCTCTGCCCCCTCCACCTCTCTCTCTCCCCCCTCCACCTCCCTCCCTCTCTCTCTCCCCTCTCCCCCTCCACCCCCCACCTCTCTCTCCTCCCCCTCCACCTCTCTCTCCCTCCCGCCCCCCTCCACCTCTCTCTCCCTCCCCCCCTCCACCCCTCTCTCCCCTGCCCCCCTCCACCTCTCTCTCCCCTGCCCCCCTCCACCCTCTCCCCCATCCTCTCTCTCTCCCCCTGCCCCCTCCACCTCCATCTCTCTCTCTTCCCTGCCCCCTCCACCCCCTCCATCTCTCTCTTCCCTGCCCCCTCCACCCCCTCCATCTCTCTTCCCCTGCCCCCCTCCACCCCCTCCATCTCTCTCTTCCCCTGCCCCCTCCATATCTCTCTTCCCCTGCCCCCCTCCACCCTCCATCTCTCTCTGGCTCTTCCCCTGCCCCCTCCACCCCTCCATCTCTCTCTGGCTCTGCCCCCTCCACCTGGCTCCGCCCCCCTCCACCTCTCTCTGGTTCCGCCCCCCTCCACCTCTCTCTGGCTCCGCCCCCCTCCACCTCTCTAGATGTGCGGTGTGATGGTATCAGCCAGTGAAGACTCCACCCCCTCAGTGATCTACCACTGTGTGTTGCGTGGGTTGGAGCGCCTCCTGCTGTCGGAGCAGCTGTCTCGTATGGACGGAGAGGCACTGGTTAAACTGAGTGTCGACAGGGTTAACATGCCAAGCCCTCACAGAGCCATGTCTGCACTGGGACTCATGCTCACCTGCATGTACACAGGTAACATCTACCTATACCTAGTATCATCTAACTAACGCTAGCTAGCTTAGCCCTGCATGTACACAGGTAACATCTACCTATACCTAGTATCATCTAACTAACGCTAGCTAGCTTAGCCCTGCATGTACACAGGTAACATCTACCTATACCTAGTATCATCTAACTAACGCTAGCTAGCTTAGCCCTGCATGTACACAGGTAACATCTACCTATACCTAGTGTCATCTAACTAACGCTAGCTAGCTTAGCCCTGCATGTACACAGGTAACATCTAACTATACCTAGTATCATCTAACTCACGCTAGCTAGCTTAGCCCTGCATGTACACGGGTAACATCTACCTATACCTAGTATCATCTAACTAACGCTAGCTAGCTTAGCCCTGCATGTACACAGGTAACATCTACCTATACCTAGTATCATCTAACTAACGCTAGCTAGCTTAGCCCTGCATGTACACAGGTAACATCTACCTAGTATCATCTAACTAACGCTAGCTAGCTTAGCCCTGCATGTACACAGGTAACATCTCTCTATACCTAGTATCATCTAACTAACGCTAGCTAGCTTAGCCCTGCATGTACACAGGTAACATCTACCTAGTATCATCTAACTAACGCTAGCTAGCTTAGCCCTGCATGTACACAGGTAACATCTACCTAGTATCATCTAACTAATGCTAACTAGCCTAGCCCTGCATATATGTCGTTCCAAGACAACAAACTATTAGCCATTATAACAATGTAGAGGCTATTGCTATCGCTAACATAACAATGTAGAGGCTATTTTTTTTTTTTTTTTTTTTTACCTTTATTTACCTAGGCAAGTCAGTTAAGAACAAATTCTTATTTTCAATGAAGGCCTAGGAACAGTGGGTTAACTGCCTTGTTCAGGGGCAGAACGACAGATTTGTACCTTGTCAGCTTGAACTTGCAACCTTCCGGTTACTAGTCCAACGCTCTAACCACTAGGCTACCCTGCCGCCCCACTATCGCTAACATAACAATGTAGAGGCTATCGCTAACATAACAATGTAGAGGCTATCGCTAACATAACAATTTAGAGGCTATAGCTAATATAGCTAACACAATAAAGTAACTAGCTAATGCTAACAATTCTAAGAATCCCCTTTCTTCCCAGGACAGGAAAACAAGATTCCCTCCTATGACCAATTAACTAACCCCAATCGTACAAACTCCTCCCTCACAAACTAGCCTGGGTGTACCAGTCTGTTTAGCTAACATTCCACATTTGCAATGACAGAGTACAAGGTGTGGAATGTTAGCCAGACAGACTGGTACCCAGGCTACCCCCCCAAAACCAGCTTTGTCTATGAATAAAAATAACTTTTCCATCAAACAATCGTTTAATCATTTAATAATCACGACGAATCACCCTCTCATCCTCCCAGCGGTGCGTACCTCAGCGTCGACAGCAGAGTCAGCGTTGGGGTCAGAGGTGATGGGGTCAGAGGTTAGAGGTCAGGGGTCAGAGGTGACCTCGGGTCCTGTTGCTTTCTCCTCAGGCAAGGAGAAGGCCAGCCCTGGTCGCCCGGCCGGCGCTGTCGACCCTCAGGCCCCCGACAGCGAGTCTGTCATCGTTGCCATGGAGAGGGTCTCTGTGCTCTTCGACAGGTAGGGTTGTGACGACAACAGTCTACACACAACACAGTCTACACACAACACAGTCTACACACAACACAGTCTACACACAACACAGTCTACACACAACACAGTCTACACACAACACAGTCTACACACAACACAGTCTACACACAACACAGTCTACACACAACCCTATCAGACACACAACTCTGTCAGACACACAACTCTGTCAGACACACAACTCTGTCAGACACACCACCCTGTCAGACACACCACCCTGTCAGACACACCACCCTGTCAGACACACCACCCTGTCAGACACACCACCCTGTCAGACACACCACCCTGTCAGACACACCACCCTGTCAGACACACCACCCTGTCAGACACACCACCCTGTCAGACACACCACCCTGTCAGACACACCACCCTGTCAGACACACCACCCTGTCAGACACACCACCCTGTCAGACACACAACTCTATCAGACACACCACCCTGTCAGACACACCACCCTGTCAGACACACAACTCTATCAGACACACCACCCTGTCAGACACACCACCCTGTCAGACACACCACCCTATCAGACACACAACCCTATCAGACACACAACTCTATCAGACACACAACTCTGTCAGACACACAACACACACAACTCTATCAGACACACAACTCTGTCAGACACACAACACACACAACTCTATCAGACACACAACTCTATCAGACACACAACTCACATAACGTTACTGTTATCTGATAAATTAATGTAATGGAAACAGGTTTCTCATATTAACCATTGTAACAGACTGTTATATATCTGGTTTGATGGTTTCTCATATTAACCATAGCAACAGACTGTTATATAGCTGGTTTGATGGTTTACCATAGTAACAGACTGTTATATATCTGGTGTGATGGTTTACCATATTAACCATAGCAACAGACTGTTATATATCTGGTGTGATGGTTTCTCATATTAACCATAGCAACAGACTGTTATATAGCTGGTTTGATGGTTTACCATAGTAACAGACTGTTATATATCTGGTGTGATGGTTTCTCATATTAACCATAGCAACAGACTGTTATATATCTGGTTTGATGGTTTACCATAGTAACAGACTGTTATATATCTGGTGTGATGGTTTACCATATTAACCATAGCAACAGACTGTTATATATCTGGTGTGATGGTTTCTCATATTAACCATAGCAACAGACTGTTATATATCTGGTTTGATGGTTTCTCATATTAACCATAGCAACAGACTGTTATATATCTGGTTTGATGGTTTCTCATATTAACCATAGCAACAGACTGTTATATATCTGGTTTGGTGGTTTACCATAGTAACAGACTGTTATATATCTGGTTTGATGGTTTCTCATATTAACCATAGCAACAGACTGTTATATATCTGGTTTGGTGGTTTACCATAGTAACAGACTGCTATATATCTGGTGTGATGGTTTCTCATATTAACCATAGCAACAGACTGTTATATATCTGGTTTGGTGGTTTACCATAGTAACAGACTGTTATATATCTGGTGTGATGGTTTCTCATATTAACCATAGTAACAGACTGTTATATATCTGGTTTGATTGTTTACCATAGCAACAGACTGTTATATATCTGGTTTGATGGTTTCTCATATTAACCATAGTAACAGACTGTTATATATCTGGTTTGATGGTTTCTCATATTAACCATAGCAACAGACTGTTATATATCTGGTTTGATGGTTTACCATAGCAACAGACTGTTATATATCTGGTTTGATGGTTTCTCATATTAACCATAGCAACAGACTGTTATATATCTGGTTTGGTGGTTTACCATAGTAACAGACTGTTATATATCTGGTGTGATGGTTTCTCATATTAACCATAGCAACAGACTGTTATATATCTGGTTTGGTGGTTTACCATAGTAACAGACTGTTATATATCTGGTTTGATGGTTTCTCATATTAACCATAGCAACAGACTGTTATATATCTGGTTTGGTGGTTTACCATAGTAACAGACTGTTATATATCTGGTTTGATGGTTTCTCATATTAACCATAGCAACAGACTGTTATATATTGTCTATTGTCTAACAATGTACCCAGTCTTTTTGGGGTCTATTGTCTAACAATGTAGCCAGTCTTTTTGGGGGGTTGTCTATTTTCAAACAATGGACCCAGTCTTTTTGGGGGGTTGTCTATTTTCAAACAATGGACCCAGTCTTTTTGGGGGGTTGTCTATTTTCAAACAATGGACCCAGTCTTTTTGGGGGGTTGTCTATTTTCAAACAATGGACCCAGTCTTTTTGGGGTTGTTGTCTATTTTCAAACAATGTAGCCAGTCTTTTTGGGGGGTTGTGTAACAATGTAGCCAGTCTTTTTGGGGGGTTGTGTAACAATGTAGCCAGTCTTTTTGGGGGGTTGTGTAACAATGTAGCCAGTCTTTTTGGGGGGTTGTGTAACAATGTAGCCAGTCTTTTTGGGGGGTTGTCTATTTTCTAACAATGGTCCCAGTCTCACAGTTGTTTCCTGATGTCTGGTTCTCCATGTCCGTTACCTCCGATATTTCCTACATTTGTTGTGCCAGGGTCCGTAAGGGTTTACCCAGCGAGGCACGGGTGGTGGCCAGGATTCTTCCACAGTTCCTGGACGACTTCTTCCCTCCGCAGGACGTCATGAACAAGGTCATCGGAGAGTTCCTGTCCAATCAGCAGCCTTACCCACAGTTCATGGCTACTGTCGTCTACAAGGTCAGTGTGAGAATGGTGGACAGTAAAGGTGGGTATGTGACAGACAACTCACTCTCTCTTTCGCTACCCCCCCATCTCTCTCTCCTTCCCTCTCTCTCTCCCCCATGGGTTCTGCTGTCTTTGTCGAACTCTCTCTCCCTCCCACTCTCCTCCCTCTCCCCTTCCCCTCTCTCCTTTCTCCCTCCCCCTCTCCTCCCTCTCCCCTTCCTCCCTCTCCCCTTCCCCTCTTCTCTCCCTCTCTCCTCCCTCTCTTCTTTCTCCCTCCCTCCCTCCCCTCTCCTCCCTCCCTCTCTCCCTCCCTCCCCCTTCCCCCTCTCCTTCTCCTCCCCCTCCCTCCCTCCTTTCTCCCCCCCTCCCTCCCTCCCTCTCCTCTCCCTCTCTCTCTCCCTCCCTCTCCTCCCTCAGGTGTTCCAGACTCTCCATGCTACAGGCCAGTCCAGTATGGTGACAGACTGGGTGTTACTGTCTCTGTCTAACTCTCTCCCCCTCCCTCTCCTCTCCTCTCCTCCTCCTCCCCCTCTCCTCCCTCAGGTGTTCCAGACCCTCCATGCTACAGGCCAGTCCAGTATGGTGACAGACTGGGTGTTACTGTCTCTGTCTAACTCTCTCCCTCTCCCTCCCCTCTCCTCCCTCTCCTCCTCCATCCTCTCCTCCCTCTCTCCTCCATCCCTCTCCTCCCTCTCTCCTCCATCCCTCTCCTCCCCCTCTCTGTGTCTCAGGTGTTCCAGACCCTCCATGCTACAGGCCAGTCCAGTATGGTGACAGACTGGGTGTTACTGTCTCTGTCTAACTTCACCCAGAGAACCCCAGTTGCCATGGCCATGTGGAGTCTGTCTTGCTTCTTCATCTCTGCCTCCACCTCCCAGTGGGTCTCTGCCCTGTATCCTTACTAGAGAAGGGGACAGGTGGGGGTGTCTGTGTCTTTGTGTGTCTCTGTGTGTGTGTGTGGTAGAGAAGTAGAAGTCATGTTGTCCTCCATCTCTCCTTAACCCCCCCCCTCAGCCTGCCCCATGTCATCAGCCGTATGGGTAAGAGTGAGGTGGTGGACATCAGCCTGTTCTGTCTGGTGGCCCTGGACTTCTACAGACACCAGCTGGATGAAGAGTTGGACCGCAGAGCCTTCCAGTCTGTCTTCCAGACCGTGGCCTCGCCTGGCAACACCTATCAGCAGCTACTGGACTGTCTGCAGAGTATCCACCAAGACACATCACTCTGAGAGAGAGGGAGAGGGGGGGCAGAGAGAGAGAGGGGGGCAGAGAGAGAGAGACAGAGCGAGAGGGGGGCAGAGAGAGGGGGGAGAGAGAGAGAGAGGGGGGCAGAAAGGGAGAGAGAGACATGTAGCTCCTATCACCAGACATCAGAGAGAGTGAGGGGGAGGGCGGAGAGGGAGAGATAGTGGGGTGCAGAGAGAGAGAGCGAGGGGCGGGGGCAGAGAGAGAGAGAGGGGGGCAGAGAGAAAGAGAGAGAGAGGGGGGCAGAGAGAAAGAGAGAGTGAGGGGGGGCAGAGAGGAGAGAGGGGGGGCAGAGAGGGAGAGAGAGGGGGGCAGAGAGGGAGAGAGTGGGGGGGCAGAGAGAGGGGCGGGGGCAGAGAGAGAGAGGGGGGGCAGAGAGGGAGAGAGAGTGGGGTGCAGAGAGAGAGCGAGGGGGCGGGGGCAGAGAGGGGGGCAGAGAGAGACAGAGGGAGAGAGGGGGTGCAGAGGGAGACAGAGGGGGAGAGAGAGAGACATGTAGCTCCTATCACCAGACATCACAGAGAGAGAGAGGGAGAAGGAGAGACGGTGACAGAGGGAGAGAGACCAAACAATTAAACGGACGGACACACAACTAGTCTTTCTTTGTCCAAATCAGATGACCTCATCTCCTTTCCCTCTCAGCTGCTGATCTGACATCGTTGAAGAGCCAAAAGGAAAGCGACATGAGAGATGAGTGTCTTACTGTACCAGACATACAGGAGAGAGCTGACAGAGGAACAGTGTTAGGACACTGCTAGCTAGCGACAGGCTCGTACTTGACTCCCTTCTAGAGAAATAATTGAAAGAAAGAAATAATTGGCTCATTTAAGATTATTTTGGTTCCGCCTGCATCCTCGTTTCCCCCCGGACCATTCATTAAGACGGACAACAACACACCCACCATGAGGGACTTCCAGCACCTTGATGACGAACTAAGAAAAATAATATTCAAATCCTCCCCCCCCAAAAAAAGAGGGAAAAACCTTGGAATTGTATATTTTCCTGTGAAGTACTTCATTGGTTGTGATGTGAAATCAAGATAAAAACAAACGATAAACAAATCTAAAGTATTTCCTGATGTTTAAAAGTTCCATACTTCTATTTTTCAGTTGTTGTTTTATTACAAACGACAAAGTAATGATTTAAACTGACTGATTTACAGCTGATGCTTTGATTGATAGGTCTATTGCATCCCAAATGAAACTCTATTCCCTACTTTGGTAAAGTAGTGCACTATATAGGGAATAGGGTGCCATAGGGCTCTGGTCTAAAGTAGTGTACTATAATAGGGAATAGGGTACCATAGGGCTCTGGTCTAAAGTAGTGCACTATATAGGGAATAGGGTGCCATAGGGCTCTGGTCTAAAGTAGTGCACTATATAGGGAATAGGGTGCCATAGGGCTCTGGTCTAAAGTAGTGCACTATATAGGGAATAGGGTGCCATAGGGCTCTGGTCTAAAGTAGTGCACTATATAGGGAATAGGGTGCCATAGGGCTCTGGTCTAAAGTAGTGCACTATATAGGGAATAGGGTGCCATAGGGCTCTGGTCTAAAGTAGTGCACTACAACCTGTCCCATTCCCTATATCAAAAGTAGTGCACTTTGTAGGGAATAGGGCTCGAGGAGGAGACACCTATGACCCAACCTGTCCCATTCCCTATATCAAAAGTAGTGCACTACATAGGGAATAGGGCTCGAGGAGGAGACACCTATGACCCAACCTGTCCCATTCCCTATATCAAAAGTAGTGCACTACATAGGGAATAGGGCTCGAGGAGGAGACACCTATGACCCAACCTGTCCCATTCCCTATATCAAAAGTAGTGCACTACATAGGAATAGGGCTCGAGGAGGAGACACCTATGACCCAACCTGTCCCATTCCCTATATCAAAAGTAGTGCACTACATAGGGAATAGGGCTCGAGGAGGAGACACCTATGACCCAACCTGTCCCATTCCCTATATCAAAAGTAGTGCACTACATAGGGAATAGGGCTCGAGGAGGAGACACCTATGACCCAACCTGTCCCATTCCCTATATCAAAAGTAGTGCACTACATAGGGAATAGGGCTCGAGGAGGAGACACCTATGACCCAACCTGTCCCATTCCCTATATCAAAAGTAGTGCACTACATAGGGAATAGGGCTCGAGGAGGAGACACCTATGACCCAACCTGTCCCATTCCCTATATCAAAAGTAGTGCACTACATAGGGAATAGGGCTCGAGGAGGAGACACCTATGACCCAACCTGTCCCATTCCCTATATCAAAAGTAGTGCACTACATAGGGAATAGGGCTCGAGGAGGAGACACCTATGACCCAACCTGTCCCATTCCCTATATCAAAAGTAGTGCACTACATAGGGAATAGGGCTCGAGGAGGAGACACCTATGACCCAACCTGAAGCCCGTTGTGTTTTTAAGATGTGATGATTATTATGATGACTCTGGACCGGAAGGACTTTCACCTCTTTTTAAAGGGAGAAGAATCTGCATAATGAATTAATTTATCTTAAAACCATGAGGATGGTGAATGAATGAGAACTACTGTAAAAGAGACATGGGGATGGTGAATGAATGAGAACTACTGTAAAAGAGACATGGGGATGGTGAATGAATGAGAACTACTGTAAAAGAGACATGAGGATGGTGAATGAGAACTACTGTAAAAGAGACATGAGGATGGTGAATGAGAACTACTGTAAAAGAGACATGAGGATGGTGAATGAATGAGAACTACTGTAAAAGAGACATGAGGATGGTGAATGAATGAGAACTACTGTAAAAGAGACATGAGGATGGTGAATGAATGAGAACTACTGTAAAAGAGACATGGGGATGGTGAATGAATGAGAACTACTGTAAAAGAGACATGAGGATGGTGAATGAATGAGAACTACTGTAAAAGAGACATGAGGATGGTGAATGAATGAGAACTACTGTAAAAGAGACATGAGGATGGTGAATGAATGAGAACTACTGTAAAAGAGACATGGGGATGGTGAATGAATGAGAACTACTGTAAAAGAGACATGAGGATGGTGAATGAATGAGAACTACTGTAAAAGAGACATGAGGATGGTGAATGAATGAGAACTACTGTAAAAGAGACATGAGGATGGTGAATGAATGAGAACTACTGTAAAAGAGACATGAGGATGGTGAATGAATGAGAACTACTGTAAAAGAGACATGATGATGGTGAATGAATGAGAACTACTGTAAAAGAGACATGGGGATGGTGAATGAATGAGAACTACTGTAAAAGAGACATGGGGATGGTGAATGAATGAGAACTACTGTAAAAGAGACATGAGGATGGTGAATGAATGAGAACTACTGTAAAAGAGACATGATGATGGTGAATGAATGAGAACTACTGTAAAAGAGACATGAGGATGGTGAATGAATGAGAACTACTGTAAAAGAGACATGAGGATGGTGAATGAATGAGAACTACTGTAAAAGAGACATGGGGATGGTGAATGAATGAGAACTACTGTAAAAGAGACATGAGGATGGTGAATGAATGAGAACTACTGTAAAAGAGACATGAGGATGGTGAATGAATGAGAACTACTGTAAAAGAGACATGAGGATGGTGAATGAATGAGAACTACTGTAAAAGAGACATGAGGATGGTGAATGAATGAGAACTACTGTAAAAGAGACATGGGGATGGTGAATGAATGAGAACTACTGTAAAAGAGACATGAGGATGGTGAATGAATGAGAACTACTGTAAAAGAGACATGAGGATGGTGAATGAATGAGAACTACTGTAAAAGAGACATGAGGATGGTGAATGAATGAGAACTACTGTAAAAGAGACATGGGGATGGTGAATGAATGAGAACTACTGTAAAAGAGACATGAGGATGGTGAATGAATGAGAACTACTGTAAAAGAGACATGGGGATGGTGAATGAATGAGAACTACTGTAAAAGAGACATGGGGATGGTGAATGAGAACTACTGTAAAAGAGACATGAGGATGGTGAATGAATGAGAACTACTGTAAAAGAGACATGAGGATGGTGAATGAATGAGAACTACTGTAAAAGAGACATGAGGATGGTGAATGAATGAGAACTACTGTAAAAGAGACATGATGATGGTGAATGAATGAGAACTACTGTAAAAGAGACATGAGGATGGTGAATGAATGAGAACTACTGTAAAAGAGACATGATGATGGTGAATGAATGAGAACTACTGTAAAAGAGACATGGGGATGGTGAATGAATGAGAACTACTGTAAAAGAGACATGAGGATGGTGAATGAATGAGAACTACTGTAAAAGAGACATGAGGATGGTAAATGAATGAGAACTACTGTAAAAGAGACATGGGGATGGTGAATGAATGAGAACTACTGTAAAAGAGACATGAGGATGGTGAATGAATGAGAACTACTGTAAAAGAGACATGGGGATGGTGAATGAATGAGAACTACTGTAAAAGAGACATGGGGATGGTGAATGAATGAGAACTACTGTAAAAGAGACATGGGGATGGTGACTGAATGAGAACTACTGTAAAAGAGACATGGGGATGGTGAATGAATGAGAACTACTGTAAAAGAGACATGGGGATGGTGAATGAATGAGAACTACTGTAAAAGAGACATGGGGATGGTGAATGAATGAGAACTACTGTAAAAGAGACATGGGGATGGTGAATGAATGAGAACTACTGTAAAAGAGACATGGGGATGGTGAATGAATGAGAACTACTGTAAAAGAGACATGAGGATGGTGAATGAATGAGAACTACTGTAAAAGAGACATGAGGATGGTGAATGAATGAGAACTACTGTAAAAGAGACATGAGGATGGTGAATGAATGAGAACTACTGTAAAAGAGACATGAGGATGGTGAATGAATGAGAACTACTGTAAAAGAGACATGAGGATGGTGAATGAATGAGAACTACTGTAAAAGAGACATGAGGATGGTGAATGAATGAGAACTACTGTAAAAGAGACATGAGGATGGTGAATGAATGAGAACTACTGTAAAAGAGACATGGGGATGGTGAATGAATGAGAACTACTGTAAAAGAGACATGATGATGGTGAATGAATGAGAACTACTGTAAAAGAGACATGAGGATGGTGAATGAATGAGAACTACTGTAAAAGAGACATGGGGATGGTGAATGAATGAGAACTACTGTAAAAGAGACATGGGGATGGTGAATGAATGAGAACTACTGTAAAAGAGACATGGGGATGGTGAATGAATGAGAACTACTGTAAAAGAGACATGAGGATGGTGAATGAATGAGAACTACTGTAAAAGAGACATGAGGATGGTGAATGAATGAGAACTACTGTAAAAGAGACATGAGGATGGTGAATGAATGAGAACTACTGTAAAAGAGACATGAGGATGGTGAATGAATGAGAACTACTGTAAAAGAGACATGAGGATGAATGAATGAGAACTACTGTAAAAGAGACATGAGGATGAATGAATGAGAACTACTGTAAAAGAGACATGGGGATGGTGACTGAATGAGAACTACTGTAAAAGAGACATGGGGATGGTGAATGAATGAGAACTACTGTAAAAGAGACATGATGAGGGATGAAGAAACTGTAATGGGACATTGAGATGACTGACGGGTGGTTGTTTTTTTAATTGTGTCTCAGTGTCTTACACACACACCACACACACACTGCGCTGCATGCTTTGCTGTTGAAACGTCCGCAGGCCAGAAGCATAAGGTGGCCATTTTATTGACCTTTAAGATCCCCGACAGGTTGGTCCACTGACCTCCTTCACATTGTTTCTGATACACTGACCGCCTTCACACTGACCTCCTTCACATTGTTTCTGATGCACTGACCTCCTTCACAATGTTTCTGATACACTGACCTCCTTCACCTTGTTTCTGATACACTGACCTCCTTCACCTTGTTTCTGATACACTGACCTCCTTCACCTTGTTTCTGATACACTGACCTCCTTCACATTGTTTCTGATGCACTGACCTCCTTCACATTGTTTCTGATGCACTGACCTCCTTCACATTGTTTCTGATACACTGACCTCCTTCACACTGACCTCCTTCACATTGTTTCTGATACACTGACCTCCTTCACCTTGTTTCTGATACACTGACCTCCTTCACACTGACCTCCTTCACATTGTTTCTGATACACTGACCTCCTTCACATTGTTTCTGATACACTGACCTCCTTCACATTGTTTCTGATGCACTGACCTCCTTCACATTGTTTCTGATACACTGACCTCCTTCAACTTGTTTCTGATATACTGACCTCCTTCACATTGTTTCTGATGCACTGACCCTGACAGACTCAATAATGTCCTCCTGTGTGTTTAAACTGATGCACTGACCCTGACAGACTCAATAATGTCCTACTGTGTGTTTAAACTGATGCATGGCCTCTTCTTTCCTAGCTGTTAGTTAGATCAGTCAAATCGTTGATTCGATCGATTTGGTTGATTTCGTTTCAATGTATTTCTATGGTAACTGTCGCCCGGCGATAGAGGACGCGTTTCTATGGTAACTGTCGCCCGGGGGCCCGGCGATAGAGGACGCGTTTCTATGGTAACTGTCACCCGGGGGCCGACGATAGAGGATGAGGAGCAACACAGACCATCCAAAGGGGAACCTTGTAACCATAGCGACCAACGGCAATCTTTGACACATCAACAGGTTGGGGAATTAGTCCTTCAGTTGTGGCTGTTTTTTTTTTTAAATCAGAGCTTTAAAATGGATCCCTATTCCCTATGTAGTGCACTTCTTTTGACAGGGGTCCATAGGGTTGTAGTGCACTTCTTTTGACAGGGGTCCATAGGGTCGTAGTGCACTTCTTTTGACAGGGGTCCATAGGGTTGTAGTGCACTTCTTTTGACAGGGGTCCATAGGGTTGTAGTGCACTTCTTTTGACAGGGGTCCATAGGGTTGTAGTGCACTTCTTTTGACAGGGGTCCATAGGGTCGTAGTGCACTTCTTTTGACAGGGGTCCATAGGGTCGTAGTGCACTTCTTTTGACAGGGGTCCATAGGGTCGTAGTGCACTTCTTTTGACAGGGGTCCATAGGGTCGTAGTGCACTTCTTTTGACAGGGGTCCATAGGGCCGTAATGCACTTCTTTTGACAGGGGTCCATAGGGTCGTAGTGCACTTCTTTTGACAGGGGTCCATAGGGTCGTAGTGCACTTCTTTTGACAGGGGTCCATATGGTCGTAGTGCACTGCATAGGGAATAGGGTGCTATTGCAGGATACACTCAGAAAGACCGGGCCCTTGGTCATCAGTAGAGTTAGCCATCCTTATCCCAGCCAGAACGGCCCGTAGTCCAAAGTAGTGCACAGATAAAACTCATTCAGTCTGTCTCTAGTTGTTAAGATATAGACCCAGATAAAACTCATTCAGTCTGTCTCTAGTTGTTAAGATATAGACCCAGATAAAACTCATTCAGTCTGTCTCTAGTTGTTAATATATAGACCCAGATAAAACTCATTCAGTCTGTCTCTAGTTGTTAAGATATAGACCCAGATAAAACTCATTCAGTTTGTCTCTAGTTAAGATATGGGCCCAGAGGTCGATGTTTAGCACAGCTCTCTTTAAAATCCATTTTTTTAGGTTAAAAACTGACCTAAGTTCAGTGTCTTCAGTGGTCGCTAACCCTGGTCTAGAAGGGCTGCAGTGTGTGTGTGTGTGTGTGTGTGTGTGCGCAGGTTTTTAACACACATCATTCAGCTAACTAAGGTCTTGATGATTGTGATAACCATAAAAGCATGTGTGTTAGTGCTGGGCTGGAACAGGGGACCAGGGTTGGCCAGCCTTGTCCTACATGGTCTGAACAGAAGCACATGTGATGTGGGATTCTTCTTCCCCGGGAGGTTTTCATTGATCATCGGTGAGGCTATGATAGAATCAGAACTCTGGTTCTATGGAGAGAATTAGAATTCTGTTGGTGAGAGTTCCGTTCACTCCATTCTGGAAGCCTCTGTTGCTACACAACCAGGTTGTGTTCTGTTCTGTCACACTTCTCTTTCTCTCTCTTGTCTGCAAGGACGATTATACTGTTCATTCAAATATTCTCTGTTGAATTTAAAAAGGCAATATTTTAACTTGATCAATTACCGGAGATGATGTAGAAATTAATAAAAGTATTTAAACATGTAAAAGAAAATTGCATGTCTGTTTTGTGTGTGTTTCCATTGTAAATTCATGTCTTTTTAAAATATATGAATTCCACTACTGTTTAGATGACTGCATTGCATGGAAGCTAATGTATTAACTTCACGCAAAGATATCAGGCAGGATAAGGTGGTTGTGGAGGCGTTTAGCCCAATGTTTAGGGGGGGGGGGGTTAATCCTCTCTCTCACTTTGTTGGGTGGGAAGAGAACAACAGATGAACAGAGGTTTTTTATAATTTTCCGACCTGCAATATTTGATCATGTACAGTAGTCTACTGTAGTGTATATCTGTTTCTCTGATTTTAAGGCTGCACGTCCTAAATGACACCCTATTCCCTATGGATCCTGGTCAAAATCAGTGCGCTACATAGGGATTAGCGTGCTGTTTGGGGAAACGGAATGAAGACACCTGCCCAGACACGGCTGCCGCCACAGACTGTCAACCAAGGTGGCTGTGATGTCATCTCGGTCCTGTGTAGTCTACACACACAGGGGAACGTTTTAATAATTAAATGAGTATTAATCCCAGATTTAACCACTAGCCATGTGGCTCACATAGCGTGCATCCCTAAATGGCCCCCTATTCCCTATGTAGTACACTGCACCCTGATCAAAAGCAGTGCACTACAGGGATTAGGGGGGCATATGGCTTCCGTACAGTAGACTACTGTACAACTGGACATTTGTAGGATTATCTCTTGTGTTTATATATATTATCAATATTTATCTACATTGAACATGTAAAGTGAAATAAAATAAAAATTCCCAGATATTCTCCATATGTGCAAAAAAAAAGCGTATTTCTCTGTAATTTTGTGCAAAAATTTGTTTTTATATCCCTGTTGGGGAGCATTTCTCCTTCGCCAAGATAATCTATCCACCTGACAGGTGTGGCATGTCAAGAAGCTGATTAAACAGCATGATCATTACATAGGTGCACTTTGTGCTGGGGGACAATTAAAAAGCCACTTTGAAATGTGCAGTTTTGTCGCACAGACACCAGATCCAGACACCAGGTCCAGACCCCAGGACCAGACCCCAGGTCCAGACACCAGGACCAGACCCCAGGTCCAGACCTCAGATCCAGACACCAGGTCCAGACACCAGGTCCAGACCCCAGATCCAGACACCAGGTCCAGACCCCAGATCCAGACGCCAGGTCCAGACCCCAGATCCAGATGCCAGGTCCAACACCAGGTCCAGATCCAGGTCCAGACCAGAGATAGACTAGTGAGGATGTTACTCTCTCCCCGTCCCTCTCCCCCTCTCTCTACCTCTCTCTGAGGAGTTGGTTAGACATACACAATGTCCACATGGAACTTCACCATACTGTTCCTTCAGCTGGGCGGACGTAATTCAAATCCTCAGACAAGATACTTCCCATGACCTCCGTGCTGATAGGGTGTCTGGGATCGGCTGGAAGAGGCTGTGGTACAGTAAGCTATTCCCAGAGTGGCTATCAGGCAGCTATATATGGGAGATGGACACGGGGTACAGTAGGCTATTCCCAGAGTGGCTATCAGGCAGCTATGTATGGGAGATGGACACGGGGTACAGTAGGCTATTCCCAGAGTGGCTATCAGGCAGCTATGTATGGGAGATGGACACGGGGTACAGTAGGCTATTCCCAGAGTGGCTATCAGGCAGCTATGTATGGGAGATGGACACGGGGTACAGTAGGCTATTCCCAGAGTGGCTATCAGGCAGCTATGTATGGGAGATGGACACGGGTACAGTAGGCTATTCCCAGAGTGGCTATCAGGCAGCTATGTATGGGAGATGGACACGGGTACAGTAGGCTATTCCCAGAGTGGCTATCAGGCAGCTATGTATGGGAGATGGACACGGGGTACAGTAGGCTATTCCCAGAGTGGCTATCAGGCAGCTATGTATGGGAGATGGACACGGGGTACAGTAGGCTATTCCCAGAGTGGCTATCAGGCAGCTATGTATGGGAGATGGACACGGGGTACAGTAGGCTATTCCCAGAGTGGCTATCAGGCAGCTATGTATGGGAGATGGACACGGGTACAGTAGGCTATTCCCAGAGTGGCTATCAGGCAGCTATGTATGGGAGATGGACACGGGGTACAGTAGGCTATTCCCAGAGTGGCTATCAGGCAGCTATGTATGGGAGATGGACACGGGGTACAGTAGGCTATTCCCAGAGTGGCTATCAGGCAGCTATATTTTTTATTTTTTTATTTCACCTTTATTTAACCAGGTAAGCAAGTTGAGAACAAGTTCTCATTTACAATTGCGACCTGGCCAAGATAAAGCAAAGCAGTTCGACACATACAATGACACAGAATTACACATGGAGTAAAACAAACATACAGTCAATAATACAGTAAAAAAAAAAAAAAAGTCTATATACGATGTGAGCAAATTAGGTGAGAAGGGAGGTAAAGGCAAAAAAGGCCATGGTGGCAAAGTAAATACAATATAGCAAGTAAAACACTGGAATGGTAGTTTTGCAATGGAAGAATGTGCAAAGTAGAAATAAAAATAATGGGGTGGAAAGGAGCAAAATAAATAAATAAATTAAATACAGTTGGGAAAGAGGTAGTTGTTTGGGCTAAATTATAGGTGGGCTATGTACAGGTACAGTAATCTGTAAGATGCTCTGACAGTTGGTGCTTAAAGCTAGTGAGGGAGATAAGTGTTTCCAATTTAAGAGATTTTTGTAGTTCGATTTCCAGTCATTGGCAGCAGAGAACTGGAAGGAGAGGCGGCCAAAGAAAGAATTGGTTTTGGGGGTGACTAGAGAGATATACCTGCTGGAGCGTGTGCTACAGGTGGGAGATGCTATGGTGACCAGCGAGCTGAGATAAGGGGGGACTTTACCTAGCAGGGTCTTGTAGATGACATGGAGCCAGTGGATTTGGCGACGAGTATGAAGCGAGGGCCAGCCAACGAGAGCGTACAGGTCGCAATGGTGGGTAGTATATGGGCTTTGGTGACAAAACGGATAGCACTGTGATAGACTGCATCCAATTTGTTGAGTAGGGTATTGGAGGCTATTTTGTAAATGACATCGCCAAAGTCGAGGATTGGTAGGATGGTCAATTTTACAAGGGTATGTTTGGCAGCATGAGTGAAGGATGCTTTGTTGCTAAATAGGAAGCCAATTCTAGATTTAACTTTGGATTGGAGATGTTTGATATGGGTCTGGAAGGAGAGTTTACAGTCTAACCAGACACCTAAGTATTTGTAGTTGTCCACGTATTCTAAGTCAGAGCCGTCCAGAGTAGTGATGTTGGACAGGCGGGTAGGTGCAGGTAGCGATCGGTTGAAGAGCATGCATTTAGTTTTACTTGTATTTAAGAGCAATTGGAGGCCACGGAAGGAGAGTTGTATGGCATTGAAGCTTGCCTGGAGGGTTGTTAACACAGTGTCCAAAGAAGGGCCGGAAGTATACAGAATGGTGTCGTCTGCGTAGAGGTGGATCAGAGACTCACCAGCAGCAAGAGCGACCTCATTGATGTATACAGAGAAGAGAGTCGGTCCAAGAATTGAACCCTGTGGCACCCCCATAGAGACTGCCAGAGGTCCGGACAGCAGACCCTCCGATTTGACACACTGAACTCTATCAGAGAAGTAGTTGGTGAACCAGGCGAGGCAATCATTTGAGAAACCAAGGCTGTCGACTCTGCCGATGAGGATGTGGTGGTTGACAGAGTCGAAAGCCTTGGCCAGATCAATGAATACGGCTGCACAGTAATGTTTCTTATCGATGGCGGTTAAGATATCGTTTAGGACCTTGAGCGTGGCTGAGGTGCACCCATGACCAGCTCTGAAACCAGATTGCATAGCAGAGAAGGTATGGTGAGATTCGAAATGGTCGGTAATCTGTTTGTTGACTTGGCTTTCAAGACCTTAGAAAGGCATGGTAGGATAGATATAGGTCTGTAGCAGTTTGGGTCAAGAGTGTCCCCCCTTTGAAGAGGGGGATGACCGCAGCTGCTTTCCAATCTTTGGGAATCTCAGATGACACGAAAAAGAGGTTGAACAGGCTAGTAATAGGGGTGGCAACAATTTCGGCAGATAATTTTAGAAAGAAAGGGTCCAGATTGTCTAGCCCGGCTGATTTGTAGGGGTCCAGATTTTTCAGCTCTTTCAGAACTTCAGCTGAATGGATTTGGGAGAAGGAGAAATGGGGAAGGCTTGGGCGAGTTGCTGTTGGGGGTGCAGTGCTGTTGACCGGGGTAGGAGTTGCCAGGTGGAAAGCATGGCCAGCCGTAGAAAAATGCTTATTGAAATTCTCAATTATGGTGGATTTATCAGTGGTGACAGTGTTTCCTATCTTCAGTGCAGTGGGCAGCTGGGAGGAGGTGTTCTTATTCTCCATGGACTTTACAGTGTCCCAGAACTTTTAGAGTTAGTGTTGCAGGAAGCAAATTTCTGCTTGAAAAAGCTAGCCTTGGCTTTTCTAACTGCCTGTGTATAACGGTTTCTAGCTTCCCTGAACAGCTGCATATCACGGGGCTGTTCGATGCTAATGCAGAACGCCATAGGATGTTTTTGTGTTGGTTAAGGGCAGTCAGGTCTGGGGAGAACCAAGGGCTATATCTGTTCCTGGTTCTAATTTTCTTGAATGGGGCATGTTTATTTAAGATTGTTAGGAAGGCATTTTAAAAAAATATCCAGGCATCCTCTACTGACGGGATGAGATCAATATCCTTCCAGGACACCCCGGCCAGGTCGATTAGAAAGGCCTGCTCGCTGAAGTGTTTCAGGGAGCGTTTTACAGTGATGAGTGGAGGTCGTTTGACCGCTGACCTATTACGGATGCAGGCAATGAGGCAGTGATCGCTGAGATCTTGGTTGAAGACAGCAGAGGTGTATTTAGAGGGGAAGTTGGTTAGGATGATATCTATGAGGGTGCCCGTGTTTAAGGCTTTGGGGGGGTACCTGGTAGGTTCATTGATAATTTGTGTGAGATTGAGGGCATCAAGTTTAGATTGTAGGATGGCTGGGGTGTTAAGCATGTTCCAGTTTAGGTCGCCTAGCAGCACGAGCTCTGAAGATAGATGGGGGGCAATCAGTTCACATATGGTGTCCAGAGCACAGCTGGGAGCAGAGGGTGGTCTATAGCAGGCGGCAACGGTGAGAGACTTGTTTTTAGAGAGGTGGATTTTTAAAAGTAGAAGTTCAAATTGTTTGGGTACAGACCTGGATAGTAGGACAGAACTCTGCAGGCTATCTTTGCAGTAGATTGCAACACCTCCCCCTTTGGCAGTTCTATCTTGTCTGAAAATGTTGTAGTTTGGAATTAAAATTTCTGAATTTTTGGTGGTCTTCCTATATATGGGAGATCGACACGGACTGTCTACGGATTTATAAGATGCATGGACATTTATGGGGATGTTTTTACCTCAGAAAAAGGAGATGGTTGACATAGATTATAAGTTATAAAACACAATATATAAATTAGAACACAAGGTGTTAGATATCTGCGTTACTGTTTTATCAGTTCAATCATCAGTAACCACCAGTTGTCATATCAAGTATTAATGTCAGGTTATATTATCTCAGGTTATATTATCTCC